>NW_027645564.1:0-7151 GCF_951640355.1 Cnephaeus nilssonii | reverse complement strand
CTAACCAATAATAACATATAACATCACATGATGATATTTTTTTCATCAAACAACTCCAAGCAGTAGGATTTCCGATATTCATCAACGTTATCCGTGTTGATCGCCTCAATCGAACGATCTGCCACAATACACTCAAATACCTTCACGGCAATTATTCCACATGAGTCGGAATCAGTCTGTTGTGGGCAACTAGGACACTTGACGTCCCATGGTGTGTCGGGTCCATTCTTACTTGAATTTGGATGGTTCCCAAGCAACCCACTGTATATGCTTGGCATTATCGCTGCCATGTTTTTAAAAGGTATTAGATTCCTCGGATTTGCCCTTTTTCCACTAAGAGAGTCATACACCATTATCTTGTGTTCCTTTAGCCTTATCTCGTATAGTACCCAATGGTTTGAATTAACGTGGCCAACTCCATAAACGAACTCTGCATCGGACCAATCTAGCTCGACACCATGCAGTGGTAATCTACCCGACACATAATCAACAATCTTAGGAGCATCCCTAAGCCATTCCCATTCGACCTTCTTCTTTTTGGCTATTGACCACTGATTGTGAACTTGTCCAGTGAATAATGACTGAAAAAATTATTATATGAGAACAAACAATTAACAACTTGTAAACCACAAAATATATAATCATTGAACCAATTAACTAAACTTACCCAAAAGAACATGTCAACTGTGGTCCAACCTTTCTTAAACAACTTAGGCCATTTTATCGATTTCATAATCACAAGGTTGAACAGTGCATCAATATTCTACATAACACGTTCAAAAAACATTAATTGTAAGCATAATTTATTTTATGAATATATATCAATAAAAAAGTTAAAGAATCAAAACCAATAATTGAGATCATACCTCCATCTCTAGCCACCCCGTAGGTTCCCACATGTCTTTAAAGAATTTATGATTTGGGCTACTAATATTAGGAACTGAGATTTTGATCACATCTGTTGTTCCCTGACTCTTATCAAACCATATTTGGAATCTTTCTTCGGCTTCAGGGTCCCAAATGATATCCAGTGGATCATACATCGAACCATAATTAAATTTATCATCAATGTTGTCCCGCATCTCCTCCTCGAGTGACAAATCGTCATGATTATGCGCCCTACCATCACCACCTTGCAGAACCACCATTGTCCAATCAACATCATCGGCCTCACCAACATCTTTCCCCCCAACAGGAACATTTAAGTTTTCCTTCCCCTTCTCATACCCCTTGTCCTCCCCCTTGTCCTCCCCCTTATTGACTCCAACTTCCCCCTCTTTTCCATCCCCAATTTCCTTCCCGATGTCCTCCCGGTTATCACCCTTTCTTCCATCTCCCATTTCATCCCCCTTATTCTCCCGGTTATCAACATTTCCATCCCCCATTTTCTTCCCATTATCAGCGTTCCCATCTCCCAATTTCTCCCCCTTATCCTCACGGTTATCACCGTTCCCATCTCCCATTTTCTCCCCCTTATCCTCCCGGGTATCCTCACCCTTTCCATCCCCTTTATCATCCCTCTTATCCTCCCCCTTTTCATCACCAAATAATTTTCTACCCCTTTTCCTATTCACCATACACTTGACACGTTTTCCCCTCTTCTTTATTTCTGATTCACATGCAAAAAAAATACAGATATTAAAAAAAAGTAAATGTCGGTTTAAAGTTTTTAACAGAACCACAAACAGAATAAACTTTCATTCAACAATATAATTTGGCAAAAAAACCACATTTAAAACGATAATGATGCCCATCAACAAAATCAACAGAATATTTAACAGAACTGAAATACTTAATAGCTGAAATGTTACCGTTTTTTTTCTTTTCTTATCAATATCTTCACTTTGATTGACAAGTTGTTCAATGATCTTTTCATCTTCATCACTCTGATTTTCCGCTTCACTGTCCTTGTCCGCTTCTTCACTTTCCTCTTTTTCACTGCCCTTGTCTGATTCACTCTCCTGCTCAGTTTCACTTTCGAATTCATCAACATCTTCATCACTTTCCTCTTCATCAACATTAAATTCTTCTTCTTTTGACGATTGAACCTCAGCATCTACTTCCTCTTCGGAAATGACTTCTTCTGATTCGTCAATTCTCCATCCAGATTTATCCATTATGAACTGCTAATTAACCAATATTTCCTTCATGATCCGCTCGATATCGATTATTTTACTCTTGACATAGCTCAAATCATCACCTTTACAAGGTGTGGATTTCTTCTTCTGCCTACGCTTCTTCAAGGGCGATTTATGAATATCTCTTTGGAAATCAGCCCGAGTTCGTTTCCGTTTCTTTGATGGAGATGACATCTTTGATGACTTCTTTGATGGAGTTGACATATTTGATGGAGATGACATATTTGATGGAGATGAACCAAAGTTTTTTTCCCATTCAATAAGGTTCTTGTAGAATGGCATATTCTTCTCCTTATTTGATGGCGTCATCTTCGACAGAACTTTAAACTGCACACAAACATAAAAAACATGTGGGTTATATATATTGTAAAACACACAAGTATTATCCCATTCAATAGATGTTGAAAACTAAATTTCATACATCAATATAAATTGGCAACATAACCACATTTTAAACGATGATAATTTGAATAACAACTTTACTAACCCTTTCCCCCACTGCATCTCCACTTCTCATCACCGGAAAGCAAGTTTTTGATATTTCTTCGAAACGAAAAAACTTTTTTGATGACCATCGCAACATACGCGGGATTGAAACTGAAGACTTTTTTTTACCACACAAATTTGCAACACATGGCATTACTTTGTACGCCCAAAACTGAAGAGCATACGCGAATCCGTACAGGTCCATGTGTGCTGTACCATCTTTCATAGTTTTTTTCCTTCTTGCCATAGCTTTTCGACCACAGCATCTGCGAATGTCTACGACAAGAAATTCATATGCTATCCGTCCCCAAGGAAAATTGTTGAAAGCTTCGTAGTCATCCATCAGGTGTATGTACTGGGTATCAATCTTCTTGGACGTCTGATCCTTCATCAACAATATCCCGTACAAAATCCACAATAGTGCCAACTTCAATCCCACCTCTGGTGCACATGTAGAATTTTTATCGGTTGCTTCATTGAACGCTTGCTCAATATCTCTTACAAATATTTCCTCCTTATTCTTGAAAACCTCATTGTAAAACTTCGTTTTTAGAGGAATATCCGTTTTTGAACCAAATTGCAGACCTGTTATAAGAGTAAATTCATTCGGCCCAAACTCCGTCGTGCAATTATTCACATGAAAAATCAATTTATCCCCGGATAGTCTACTGTCTTGCTTGAAAATGAGATGAAGGAAAAGTTGACCTTGGAGATTAAGGTCGGCCATGTTGTAGAACTGTCCGAAGCACGATTTATAAAACCGATCTTGCTGAGCTTTTGTCAAACATAGCTTAATTTTTTTCGGAATCGAAAGATCACTTCGACAACTCATTCTACATTGAAAATAATCATCTCGTGCTATGACCTCCATCTACAGAAATGTAAATTTCAGCAATGTTAAAGGTAAACACCTTATATGGATTCACATGTAATAAACCCATATACAACCAAATTCAGCGCTGTTAATTTCAACCCATACATCCACCTAATCACCGACATTACAACACATGCAAACAAATAATTTAACACAAGTAATTCAACTGATACACCCCGTAATAAAATTCGACATTTCAACCCATAAATCCACCTCATTATTGGTCGACATTACAACACATGCAAACAAATAATTTCAAATGGGCTGGGAAAACCCCTATTGCCTCCTATTTTTCGAACTCGCAGTCAAACACAAAAATCCATCAAATATTTACAAAATAAACGAAATGTGTATATTAACTCACCCGTTGAGGCGGCGGATTGAATTTCTTCTTCGCCATAAGTTGTCGATGAGCGGCGGCTAGGAGGTGGGTTATTATATGAGTTCGATTATAGGTGGCATTGTCGGCGGCGTCGCGCGGGTAAGTTTTGGGGTATTTTCTTAATGTTGGACGATTTGGAGATGAAATATGTAGAGATGAAAAAGGTGGTTTTAGGAGAGGTGGTTTTAACTATTCTAGATAAGAAGGAGCGGTTTTGTGAGAAATTAGGGGGGATGATGGTGGGTTTCAATAATAAATGTGTTTGTTGGAGGGAATAATGGGGAAGCCGAAAAGTCTCTTATTATTTTAATATATATACATATTATTTAAGTAAGATATTGGGCTTTATTGTAGGTCAACTAATGGGTCTTTATGTGGGCCAAATTAGATATTTGTAAATTTGGATAATAATTAGTGTTTGTGGCAAAAAAAAAAAAGTTAATTAAAATATTAAATGTGATTTATAACATCATTCATAGCTATATGGTTATTGAATTGAGGATTCCATGTTTAATATTCAAATTTTCATTTTTGAATCATTATGTGTATGTAATTTTGGTATGTAATTTTGCATCTATTTTTGTAATATTCCCATGTTTGTTCATGTAAAATATCCTTTCCAAATTTATTGATATCCAACCTTCGAATAGTTGTTTAAATAGTGGGCTAATGCCATTAAAATGGAGATATATTCATTTGGCAGAAGGGATATGGATAACATGAAATTCAACCTAATAGACATCATCCACTAATGTAATAATTATGGGTATGCATAACTCAAGTTTTGTTATACATCATACCAAAATAAACTAATTATCCAATACAAAAGAAACCATATAGTTAAAAACACAAATACACAAAACAAGAGTTTTATCGGTTTGCTCCTTCATGAACATACACATAAGTATGACAAATTGTTTGGGGTTATTCATCAAACATTATGCAAAAGATCGATGTTATTCATGGTTGTTAATCGAAGTCCCCGTCAAGCAAACGACGAATATAGCGTGGGCGAGCATGGTCGGGTAGTCCACGAAACAATTCCCAACGCTGATTGATCTTCACTATGTTCTCAGAGGCATCAAGGCGTTCATCAAGAGTGAGATCGGGAATGGATTCAAGAATACTAAATACATCACTGATATTGCAAGTTGGTGGCTTGGGCCAAGTGGGAACGGCCTCAACGGGCTGAACCTGACCGCGGTGATCAACAATAGTATGGAAAAAATTTGCTAGACGGTCGTCAGAGGTCTTGAACAAGACATCCAATCCATCAAGCAAATCTCGGCTGGTTCCAAGAGGTGATTGTGAGACCCTTTTGTTACTAGATGTTGGAGGAGGAGAAGGTTTAGACGGATCAACATTAGGAGTACGAGCTTGGCTTTCAACGTCCATTTCACAAGGGCCATCGTCATCCGGTGTATTTTTCTCTACACTCTGATGGGTTGCAGAAGCCTCCGCCTTAGTAGCATCTTCCATAAAACTCTCGTTTACTAGGTCGTTAACAGCATCCACGACAGTCTGACTCGAATAACCTGTTGCTCCATCATTACCAAACACCTCTAACCAATCATAGTAGAAAGGCCAAGGTCTGTACCTCATATTAGCGATTGTCGACTCCTTCTGCAAGACAAGGAAAAAAATATAATAATGTAATTAATAGAAAATAGACAGTAGTATGCAATTCAAGTATGTATGTTCATATATATGCTAACCTTCACGGCTTTTTCCCAAGCAATGTCCGAGACATCAAGGATCTTCGTCTCACTGTTAAACCCACCGCCGGAATCCCCTAGAGCTACTTGAATGGCCGAATGGTGTCGTTTCCAAATTGTTATCCTAGAGTTGATATGAGGGTTTGCTCGAAGATCTGTTCCAGGGATCTTCTCACGTAATTTGGCCTCTAATTGTTGAAGGTAACCTGGCCGAAACCCGTTCTCGCTTTTCCAGCCTCCAGATGCAACGAGTTCCTTAAACAAATCCATAAGAATTGATTCCTCACTTTCTTTCCATGTTCTCCGGGTACTAGTTCCTTTGCCTTTTCTTCCTTTGGTAACTGGGATTGTGCTACCGTGGCTACCGCTGTCCATTACGACTAATAATATCCAAACATTATCAATGTCCCTCTACAAATAAACACATATCAATGCTAACAAACTGAGACTCCAATATCTGTGTATAGTTAGAAAATCGAAAGCAACCACAATTGAAAATTGACAAACATACTAATAGGTCAGCAAATATGCAAAATACAGAGCACTACTAAAAACCAAATGGTAGCCCACATTTATTATTACAGGAACTCTGAAAAATACGGCCTAATGAAATCAACAACAAGCGTACAAAGTGTTGACCATAATAATAGGTCAGCAAATATGCAAAATACAGAGCACTACTAAAAACCAAATGGTAGCCCACATTTATTATTACAAGAACTCTGAAAAATACGGCCTAATGAAATCAACAACAAGCGTACAAAGTGTTGACCATAATAATAGGTCAGCAAATATGCAAAATACAGAGCACTACTAAAAACCAAATGCTAGCCCACATTTATTATTACAGGAACTCTGAAAAATACGGCCTAATGAAATCATTTACAAGCGTACAAAGTGTTGACCATAATAAGGATCATTCAAACAAACAAGCCAACAAAAAATTGAAGCACAAATGTCATCAACCCAGTGTTAAATAAGCACAATTTCACACATAGCACGTCTAAACAATCAATTCGGAAGCTGCGTCATAGGTCAAAAATGAAATGTAGAAATGAAATAGGTTAAGGTTAGTCATTTTTCTTACCCATCCGGAAGCTGCGAGCAATTTGAAAAGAAGAATTTGTTGGATGCAAAGTGAACCCTAAACCCTAGAGAACGCCGCCGGAACCCTTGAGCATGTAAAAAACGTCGCCGGAACCCACAAAACGCCGCTGGAACCCAGAGACAAAGAACCCAAATCGTGATGTTCAGCCCCAAATTCACAGCGACAATTTTCCTGTTCGACGATGAAGAAAACCGCGGCCAAGAAAAGAAGAGGGAGAAAGACAGCCGAAAATATGAGGAGAAGATGTTGCAATTATTTTACATTTGGGTATTTATATTTTTTTGACAAGGGTAGATCAGTCATTTCATTTAAATACAGAAATTATACCTATTTAGTACACCCTACCAAGTGGCAATACAAATTTTATACAATTTTATTACCACCTACCAAGTGGAATACTAATTTTATCTTACGATCTTTTGTACGACGCACCAAACGACGTAATACG
>NW_027645565.1:0-12000 GCF_951640355.1 Cnephaeus nilssonii | reverse complement strand
CGTCATCACTCCCAGCTGCTCCCCTGGCCAAATCATTATCACCTGGGATCAATTAAGCCTGCCCACGTGGCCACTCCCCCTTGGTGACGTCATCACATCCGGTTTAATGGCCTAACCAGGCTTCTTTCAAAATCGCCAACTCATTGTCCCGGAATAATAAATGTAACCAGTATCCAACTCGGTTCTATGTTCTTTGAACACGATTTTCTTGTCAGGAAACAATGTGTTACAGATATTAAGGCCCTTTATTCACGTATTCCTAGTGTTTGAAGCACTTTCTTAGATATTAACCTAGGTTATCATTGTGAATTTCCCGAGTTGGAGTCTGTCTCTTCCAGTGTCTCCAGCTTTTTCATTGTGAATTCTAATTTGGTAAAACAACCTTTTTTACAAATATACCAGCACTTTCAACATTATTACCACTTGACAGTCTATCCTAACTTTCACAGCGCTTTGGATACAAATTCTCAGTATTTCAAAATTCAGTAGAGATGTTCGGGTTCTAAAACGTATTACAGGAGTTCTAGAGACACTCTGCCATTCCCCTGGTCTGTTGTTTTGAGCAATGAGACTTTTCATTTTAACACGGGTGTCATACCGGCTTTTTAAAGGCACAGTAAAACATTACTTGGAACCCTGGCCTAACTAACATTTTTATTTCATAGTGTTCTCAATACTTTCATACTGTTCGATAGCTCTAGGAAAATGAGTTTTTCAGTGTTTCACCAAAACCTTTTCCCGAAAACGCTAACTCCTTTTGACAGGAAAAATAAATGTAAACAGTGTCACACTCGCTCCTCAGCTGTTTGAACAAGATTTCCCAGTGACAAAATTGTGCTGTTCAGATATTCAGTCTACTGGAATATGTTATTCCTATTGTGTGAAGCACATTTCTGAATATTTCCCTAGTCTGGAGTCCTAAGTTCTGAGTGCTACACACCAAATTGTCGAGTGATTGAAGCTCATTCATTGTGAATAGCCAACATTACTACACTGTGACCGTAACCCTGTCCCTAACCCTCTAACCCAAACCCTAAACCTAGCCCACACCTGAGCCTGAACGCTACCTAGCCCAAAACCTTATCCTAACCCTAACCATGAACAGAGCCCCAATTCTCTAACCCTAATACCAGAACTAATCTCAATGACGTCATCACTCCCAGCTGGTCCAGTGGCCAAATCATTATCACCTGGGATCAATTAAGCCTGCCCACGTGGCCCCTCCCCCTTGGTGACGTCATCACTTCCTGTTTAATGGCCTAACCAGGCTTCTTTCAAAATCGCCAACTCATTGTCCCGGAATAATAAATGTAACCAGTATCCATCTCGGTTCTATGTTCTTTGAACACGATTTCCTTGTCAGGAAACAATGTGTTACAGATATTAAGGCCCTTTATTCACGTATTCCTAGTGTTTGAAGCACTTTCTTAGATATTAACCTAGGTTGTCATTGTGAATTTCCCAAGTTGGAGTCTCTCTCTTCCAGTGTCTCAAGCTTTTTCATTGTGAATTCTAATTTGGTAAAACAACCTTTTTTACAAATATACCAGCACTTTCAACATTATTACCACTTGACAGTCTATCCTACCTTTCACAGCGCTTTGGATACAAATTCTCAGTATTTCAAAATTCAGTAGAGATGTTCGGGTTCTAAAACGTATTACAGGAGTTCTAGAGACACTCTGCCATTCCCCTGGTCTGTTGTTTTGAGCAATGAGACTTTTCATTTTAACACGGGTGTCATATCGGCTTTTTAAAGGCACAGTAAAACATTACTTGGAACCCTGGCCTAACTAACATTTTTATTTCATAGTGTTCTCAATACTTTCATACTGTTCGATAGCTCTAGGAAAATGAGTTTTTCAGTGTTTCACCAAAACCTTTTCCCGAAAACGCTAACTCCTTTTGACAGGAAAAATAAATGTAAACAGTGTCACACTCGCTCCTCAGCTGTTTGAACAAGATTTCCCAGTGACAAAATTGTGCTGTTCAGATATTCAGTCTACTGGAATATGTATTCCTATTGTGTGAAGCACATTTCTAAATATTTCCCTAGTCTGGAGTCATAAGTTCTGAGTGCTACACACCAAATTGTCGAGTGATTGAAGCTCATTCATTGTGAATAGCCAATATTACTACACTGTGACCGTAACCCTGTCCCTAACCCTCTAACCCAAACAGTAAACCTAGCCCACACCTGAGCCTGAACGCTACCTAGCCCAAAACCTTATCCTAACCCTAACCATGAACAGAGCCCCAATTCTCTAACCCTAATACCAGAACTAATCTCAATGACGTCATCACTCCCAGCTGGTCCCCTGGCCAAATCATTATCACCTGGGATCAATTAAGCCTGCCCACGTGGCCCCTCCCCCTTGGTGACGTCATCACATCCAGTTTAATGGCCTAACCAGGCTTCTTTCAAAATCGCCAACTCATTGTCCCGGAATAATAAATGTAACCAGTATCCAACTCGCTTCTATGTTCTTTGAACACGATTTCCTTGTCAGGAAACAATGTGTTACAGATATTAAGGCCCTTTATTCACGTATTCCTAGTGTTTGAAGCACTTTCTTAGATATTAACCTAGGTTATCATTGTGAATTTCCCGAGTTGGAGTCTCTCTCTTCCAGTGTCTCAAGCTTTTTCATTGTGAATTCTAATTTGGTAAAACAACCTTATTTACAAATATACCAGCACTTTCAACATTATTACCACTTGACAGTCTATCCTACCTTTCACAGCGCTTTGGATACAAATTCTCAGTATTTCAAAATTCAGTAGAGATGTTCGGGTTCTAAAACGTATTCCAAAAGTTCTAGAGACACTCTGCCATTACCCTGGCCTGTTGTTTTGAGCAATGAGACTTTTCATTTTAACACGGGTGTCATACCGGCTTTTTAAAGGCACAGTAAAACATTACTTGGAACCCTAGCCTAACTAACATTTTTATTTCATAGTGTTCTCAATACTTTCATACTGTTCTATAGCTCTAGGAAATTGAGTTTTTCAGTGTTTCACCAAAACCTTTTCCCAAAACGCCAACTCCTTTTGACGGGAAAAATAAATGTAAACAGTGTCACATTCGCTTCTCACCTGTTTGAACAAGATTTCCCAGTGACAAAATTGTGCTGTTCAGATATTCAGTCTACTGGAATATGTATTCCTATTGTGTGAAGCACATTTCTAAATATTTCCCTAGTCTGGAGTCGTAAGTTCTGAGTGCTACACACCAAATTGTGGAGTGATTGAAGCTCATTCATTGTGAATAACCAACATTACTACACTGTGACCGTAACCCTGTCACTAACCCTCTAACCCAAACCCTAAACCTAGCCCACACCTGAGCCTGAACCCTACCTAGCCCAAAACCTTATCCTAACCCTAACCATGAACAGAGCCCCAATTCTCTAACCCTAATACCAGAACTAATCTCGATGACGTCATCACTCCCAGCTTGTCCTCTGGCCAAATCATTATCACCTGGGATCAATTAAACCTGCCCAGGTGGCCCCACTGCTTGGTGACGTCATCACCTCCATTTAATGGCCTAAACAGGCTTCTTTCAAAATCGCCAATTCATTGTCCCGGAATAATAAATGTAACCAGTATCCAACTCGGTTCTATGTTCTTTGAACAAGATTTCCTTGTCAGGAAACAATGTGTTACAGATATTAAGGCCCTTTATTCCCGTATTCCTAGTGTTTGAAGCACTTTCTTAGATATTAACCAAGGTTATCTTTGTGAATTTCCCGAGTTGGAGTCTCTCTCTTCCAGTGTCTCAAGTTTTTTCATTGTGAATTCTAATTTGTAAAACAACCTTTTTTACAAATATACCAGCACTTTCAACATTATTACCACTTGAAAGTTTATCCTACCTTTCACAGCGTTTTGGATACAAATTGTCAGTATTTCAAAATACAGTAGAGATGTTCGGGATCTAAAACGTATTCCAGGAGTTCTAGAGACACTCTGCCATTCCCCTGGTCTGTTGTTTTGAGCTATGAGACTTTTCATTTTAACATAGGTGTCATACCGGCTTTTTATTTTTTTTTCTTTTTTTTTTTCTTTCCAATTTTTTTTTATTAAGGTATTATATGTGTACATATCTTGCCATTGCCCCCCCCACTCCCATATATGCCCTCACCCCCCAGAGTTTTGCGTCCATTGGTTATGTTTATATGCATGCATACAAGTCCTTTGATTGATCTCTTATCTCCCCCATCTCTCCCTAACCTTCCCCCTGTAATTTGACAGTCTGTTTGATGCTTTACTGTCTCTGTATCTATCTTTTTGTTCAATTTTATAATGTTCTTTATTATCCATAAATGAGTGAGATCATGTGGTATTTTTCTTTCATTGACCGACTTATTTCACTTAACATAATGTTCTCCAATTCCATCCAGGTTGCTGCAAATGATGAGAATTCCTTCTTTTTATGGCAGCATAGTATTCCATTGTGTAGATGTACCACAGTTTTCTGATCCAGTCATCTGCTGATGGGCACCTAGGCTGTTTCCAGATCTTAGCTATGGTGAATTGTGCTGCTATGAACATAGGGGTGCATATATCCTTTCTGATTGGTGTTTCTAGTTTCTTCGGATATATTCCCAGGAGTGGGATTACTGGGTCAAATGGGAGTTCCATTTTCAGTTTTTTGAGGAAACTCCATACTGTTCTCCACAGTGGCTGCACCAATCTGCATTCCCACCAGCAGTGCACGAGGGTTCCTTTTTCTCCACATCCTCGCCAACACTTGTCGTTTGTTGATTTGTTGATGATAGCCATTCTGACAGGTGTAAGATGGTACCGCATTGTTGTTTTGATTTGCATCTCTCGGATAATTAGTGACGTTGAGCATGTTTTCATGTGTCTCTTGGCCTTCCTTCTGTCTTCTTTTGAAAAGATTCTATTTAGGTCTGTTGCCCATTTTTTTATTGGATCATTTATCTTCCTTTTATTAAGTTGCATAAGCTGCCTGAAGATGTTGGAGATTAAACCTTTATCAGTGATGCATTTGCAAATTATGTTCTCCCATGTAGTGGGCCTTCTTGTTGTTTTGTTGATGGTTTCTTTTGCTGTGAAAAAGCTTTTTATTTTTATGTAGTCCCATTTGTTAATTTTCTCTTTAGCTTCCACTGCCCTAGGAGCAGTGTCAGTGAAGAATTTCTTTTGGAATATGTCTGAGATTTGCTGCCTGTGGATTGCTCTAGTATTTTTATGGTTTCCCGTCTTATGTTTAAGTCCTGTATCCATTTTGAGTTTATTTTTGTGTATGGCGTAAGTTGGTGATCAAGCTTCATTTTTTTGCATGTATCTGTCCAATTTTCCCAACACCATTTATTGAAGAGACTGTCTTTATTCCATTGTATGTTCATGCCTCCTTTGTCAAATATTAATTGAGCATAGTGGTTTGGGTCGATATCTGGATTCTCTATTCTGTTCCATTGATCTATATGTCTGTTCTTGTGCCAGTACCAGGCTGTTTTGAGCACAGATGGAAGAACATACCATGTTCATGGATTGGTAGAATCAACATCATTAAATGTCCATACTACCCAAAGCAATCTATAGATTCAATGCACTCCCCATTAAATACCAACGGCATATTTCACAGACCTTGAAAGAACTCTCCAAAAATTCATCTGGAATAAAAAAAGACCCCGAATAGCCACAGCAATCCTGAGAAAGAAGAATAAAGTAGTAGGAGGGATCTCAATACCAGATTTCAAGCTGTATTACATACCGGCTTATTAAAGGCACAGTAAAACATTACTTGGAACCCTAGCCTAACTAACATTTTTATTTCATAGTGTTCTCAATACTTTCATACTGTTCGATAGCTCTAGGAAAATGAGTTTTTCAGTGTTTCACCAAAACCTTTTCCCGAAAACGCCAACTCCTTTTGGCGGGAAAAATAAATGTAAACAGGGTCACATTCGATTCTCAGCTGTTTGAACAAGATTTCCCAGTGACAAAATAGTGCTGTTCAGATATTCCGTCTATTGGAATATGTATTCCTATTGAGTGAAGGACATTTCTAAATATTTCCCTACTCTGGAGTCGTAAATTCTGAGTGCTACACACCAAATTGTCCAGTGATTGAAGCTCATTCATTGTGAATAGCTAACATTACTACACTGTGAGCGTAACCCAGTCCCTAACCCTATAACCCAACCCTAAACCTAGCCCACATCTGAGCCTGAACACTACCTAGCCCAAAACCTTATCCTAACCCTAACCATGAACAGAACCCCAATTCTCTAACCCTAATACCAGAACTAATCTCAATGACGTCATCACTCCCAGCTGCTCCCCTGGCCAAATCATTATCACCTGGGATCAATTAAGCCTGCCCACGTGGCCACTCCCCCTTGGTGACGTCATCACATCCGGTTTAATGGCCTAACCAGGCTTCTTTCAAAATCGCCAACTCATTGTCCCGGAATAATAAATGTAACCAGTATCCAACTCGGTTCTATGTTCTTTGAACACGATTTTCTTGTCAGGAAACAATGTGTTACAGATATTAAGGCCCTTTATTCACGTATTCCTAGTGTTTGAAGCACTTTCTTAGATATTAACCTAGGTTATCATTGTGAATTTCCCGAGTTGGAGTCTGTCTCTTCCAGTGTCTCCAGCTTTTTCATTGTGAATTCTAATTTGGTAAAACAACCTTTTTTACAAATATACCAGCACTTTCAACATTATTACCACTTGACAGTCTATCCTAACTTTCACAGCGCTTTGGATACAAATTCTCAGTATTTCAAAATTCAGTAGAGATGTTCGGGTTCTAAAACGTATTACAGGAGTTCTAGAGACACTCTGCCATTCCCCTGGTCTGTTGTTTTGAGCAATGAGACTTTTCATTTTAACACGGGTGTCATACCGGCTTTTTAAAGGCACAGTAAAACATTACTTGGAACCCTGGCCTAACTAACATTTTTATTTCATAGTGTTCTCAATACTTTCATACTGTTCGATAGCTCTAGGAAAATGAGTTTTTCAGTGTTTCACCAAAACCTTTTCCCGAAAACGCTAACTCCTTTTGACAGGAAAAATAAATGTAAACAGTGTCACACTCGCTCCTCAGCTGTTTGAACAAGATTTCCCAGTGACAAAATTGTGCTGTTCAGATATTCAGTCTACTGGAATATGTTATTCCTATTGTGTGAAGCACATTTCTGAATATTTCCCTAGTCTGGAGTCCTAAGTTCTGAGTGCTACACACCAAATTGTCGAGTGATTGAAGCTCATTCATTGTGAATAGCCAACATTACTACACTGTGACCATAACCCTGTCCCTAACCCTCTAACCCAAACCCTAAACCTAGCCCACACCTGAGCCTGAACGCTACCTAGCCCAAAACCTTATCCTAACCCTAACCATGAACAGAGCCCCAATTCTCTAACCCTAATACCAGAACTAATCTCAATGACGTCATCACTCCCAGCTGGTCCAGTGGCCAAATCATTATCACCTGGGATCAATTAAGCCTGCCCACGTGGCCCCTCCCCCTTGGTGACGTCATCACTTCCTGTTTAATGGCCTAACCAGGCTTCTTTCAAAATCGCCAACTCATTGTCCCGGAATAATAAATGTAACCAGTATCCATCTCGGTTCTATGTTCTTTGAACACGATTTCCTTGTCAGGAAACAATGTGTTACAGATATTAAGGCCCTTTATTCACGTATTCCTAGTGTTTGAAGCACTTTCTTAGATATTAACCTAGGTTGTCATTGTGAATTTCCCAAGTTGGAGTCTCTCTCTTCCAGTGTCTCAAGCTTTTTCATTGTGAATTCTAATTTGGTAAAACAACCTTTTTTACAAATATACCAGCACTTTCAACATTATTACCACTTGACAGTCTATCCTACCTTTCACAGCGCTTTGGATACAAATTCTCAGTATTTCAAAATTCAGTAGAGATGTTCGGGTTCTAAAACGTATTACAGGAGTTCTAGAGACACTCTGCCATTCCCCTGGTCTGTTGTTTTGAGCAATGAGACTTTTCATTTTAACACGGGTGTCATATCGGCTTTTTAAAGGCACAGTAAAACATTACTTGGAACCCTGGCCTAACTAACATTTTTATTTCATAGTGTTCTCAATACTTTCATACTGTTCGATAGCTCTAGGAAAATGAGTTTTTCAGTGTTTCACCAAAACCTTTTCCCGAAAACGCTAACTCCTTTTGACAGGAAAAATAAATGTAAACAGTGTCACACTCGCTCCTCAGCTGTTTGAACAAGATTTCCCAGTGACAAAATTGTGCTGTTCAGATATTCAGTCTACTGGAATATGTATTCCTATTGTGTGAAGCACATTTCTAAATATTTCCCTAGTCTGGAGTCATAAGTTCTGAGTGCTACACACCAAATTGTCGAGTGATTGAAGCTCATTCATTGTGAATAGCCAATATTACTACACTGTGACCGTAACCCTGTCCCTAACCCTCTAACCCAAACAGTAAACCTAGCCCACACCTGAGCCTGAACGCTACCTAGCCCAAAACCTTATCCTAACCCTAACCATGAACAGAGCCCCAATTCTCTAACCCTAATACCAGAACTAATCTCAATGACGTCATCACTCCCAGCTGGTCCCCTGGCCAAATCATTATCACCTGGGATCAATTAAGCCTGCCCACGTGGCCCCTCCCCCTTGGTGACGTCATCACATCCAGTTTAATGGCCTAACCAGGCTTCTTTCAAAATCGCCAACTCATTGTCCCGGAATAATAAATGTAACCAGTATCCAACTCGCTTCTATGTTCTTTGAACACGATTTCCTTGTCAGGAAACAATGTGTTACAGATATTAAGGCCCTTTATTCACGTATTCCTAGTGTTTGAAGCACTTTCTTAGATATTAACCTAGGTTATCATTGTGAATTTCCCGAGTTGGAGTCTCTCTCTTCCAGTGTCTCAAGCTTTTTCATTGTGAATTCTAATTTGGTAAAACAACCTTATTTACAAATATACCAGCACTTTCAACATTATTACCACTTGACAGTCTATCCTACCTTTCACAGCGCTTTGGATACAAATTCTCAGTATTTCAAAATTCAGTAGAGATGTTCGGGTTCTAAAACGTATTCCAAAAGTTCTAGAGACACTCTGCCATTACCCTGGCCTGTTGTTTTGAGCAATGAGACTTTTCATTTTAACACGGGTGTCATACCGGCTTTTTAAAGGCACAGTAAAACATTACTTGGAACCCTAGCCTAACTAACATTTTTATTTCATAGTGTTCTCAATACTTTCATACTGTTCTATAGCTCTAGGAAATTGAGTTTTTCAGTGTTTCACCAAAACCTTTTCCCAAAACGCCAACTCCTTTTGACGGGAAAAATAAATGTAAACAGTGTCACATTCGCTTCTCACCTGTTTGAACAAGATTTCCCAGTGACAAAATTGTGCTGTTCAGATATTCAGTCTACTGGAATATGTATTCCTATTGTGTGAAGCACATTTCTAAATATTTCCCTAGTCTGGAGTCGTAAGTTCTGAGTGCTACACACCAAATTGTGGAGTGATTGAAGCTCATTCATTGTGAATAACCAACATTACTACACTGTGACCGTAACCCTGTCACTAACCCTCTAACCCAAACCCTAAACCTAGCCCACACCTGAGCCTGAACCCTACCTAGCCCAAAACCTTATCCTAACCCTAACCATGAACAGAGCCCCAATTCTCTAACCCTAATACCAGAACTAATCTCGATGACGTCATCACTCCCAGCTTGTCCTCTGGCCAAATCATTATCACCTGGGATCAATTAAACCTGCCCAGGTGGCCCCACCGCTTGGTGACGTCATCACCTCCATTTAATGGCCTAAACAGGCTTCTTTCAAAATCGCCAATTCATTGTCCCGGAATAATAAATGTAACCAGTATCCAACTCGGTTCTATGTTCTTTGAACAAGATTTCCTTGTCAGGAAACAATGTGTTACAGATATTAAGGCCCTTTATTCCCGTATTCCTAGTGTTTGAAGCACTTTCTTAGATATTAACCAAGGTTATCTTTGTGAATTTCCCGAGTTGGAGTCTCTCTCTTCCAGTGTCTCAAGTTTTTTCATTGTGAATTCTAATTTGTAAAACAACCTTTTTTACAAATATACCAGCACTTTCAACATTATTACCACTTGAAAGTTTATCCTACCTTTCACAGCGTTTTGGATACAAATTGTCAGTATTTCAAAATACAGTAGAGATGTTCGGGATCTAAAACGTATTCCAGGAGTTCTAGAGACACTCTGCCATTCCCCTGGTCTGTTGTTTTGAGCTATGAGACTTTTCATTTTAACATAGGTGTCATACCGGCTTTTTATTTTTTTTTCTTTTTTTTTTTCTTTCCAATTTTTTTTTATTAAGGTATTATATGTGTACATATCTTGCCATTGCCCCCCCCACTCCCATATATGCCCTCACCCCCCAGAGTTTTGCGTCCATTGGTTATGTTTATATGCATGCATACAAGTCCTTTGATTGATCTCTTATCTCCCCCATCTCTCCCTAACCTTCCCCCTGTAATTTGACAGTCTGTTTGATGCTTTACTGTCTCTGTATCTATCTTTTTGTTCAATTTTATAATGTTCTTTATTATCCATAAATGAGTGAGATCATGTGGTATTTTTCTTTCATTGACCGACTTATTTCACTTAACATAATGTTCTCCAATTCCATCCAGGTTGCTGCAAATGATGAGAATTCCTTCTTTTTATGGCAGCATAGTATTCCATTGTGTAGATGTACCACAGTTTTCTGATCCAGTCATCTGCTGATGGGCACCTAGGCTGTTTCCAGATCTTAGCTATGGTGAATTGTGCTGCTATGAACATAGGGGTGCATATATCCTTTCTGATTGGTGTTTCTAGTTTCTTCGGATATATTCCCAGGAGTGGGATTACTGGGTCAAATGGGAGTTCCATTTTCAGTTTTTTGAGGAAACTCCATACTGTTCTCCACAGTGGCTGCACCAATCTGCATTCCCACCAGCAGTGCACGAGGGTTCCTTTTTCTCCACATCCTCGCCAACACTTGTCGTTTGTTGATTTGTTGATGATAGCCATTCTGACAGGTGTAAGATGGTACCGCATTGTTGTTTTGATTTGCATCTCTCGGATAATTAGTGACGTTGAGCATGTTTTCATGTGTCTCTTGGCCTTCCTTCTGTCTTCTTTTGAAAAGATTCTATTTAGGTCTGTTGCCCATTTTTTTATTGGATCATTTATCTTCCTTTTATTAAGTTGCATAAGCTGCCTGAAGATGTTGGAGATTAAACCTTTATCAGTGATGCCATTTGCAAATATGTTCTCCCATGTAGTGGGCCTTATTGTTGTTTTGTTGATGGTTTCTTTTGATGTGAAAAAGCTTTTTATTTTTATGTAGTCCCATTTGTTAATTTTCTCTTTAGCTTCCACTGCCCTAGGAGCAGTGTCAGTGAAGAATTTCTTTTGGAATATGTCTGAGATTTTGCTGCCTGTGGATTGCTCTAGTATTTTTATGGTTTCCCGTCTTATGTTTAAGTCCTGTATCCATTTTGAGTTTATTTTTGTGTATGGCGTAAGTTGGTGATCAAGCTTCATTTTTTTGCATGTATCTGTCCAATTTTCCCAACACCATTTATTGAAGAGACTGTCTTTATTCCATTGTATGTTCATGCCTCCTTTGTCAAATATTAATTGAGCATAGTGGTTTGGGTCGATATCTGGATTCTCTATTCTGTTCCATTGATCTATATGTCTGTTCTTGTGCCAGTACCAGGCTGTTTTGAGCACAGATGGAAGAACATACCATGTTCATGGATTGGTAGAATCAACATCATTAAAATGTCCATACTACCCAAAGCAATCTATAGATTCAATGCACTCCCCATTAAAATACCAACGGCATATTTCACAGACCTTGAAAGAACTCTCCAAAAATTCATCTGGAATAAAAAAAGACCCCGAATAGCCACAGCAATCCTGAGAAAGAAGAATAAAGTA
>NW_027645566.1:0-61901 GCF_951640355.1 Cnephaeus nilssonii | reverse complement strand
GGGCAAGGAAACAGCATACTAGGCTGAGGGTAAGGTATAAACAAAAATGAAGAATTATAACAAAATGGGTATTTCCCCACCTATTCCATTAAAAGCAACAGAAGATTGCCTAATTTAAAAAGATAAAAAATTTATATTGGTGTGCAAAAATTATCCTATTTATGTGTGTGTTTTTTTAAACGGTAAGCACTTAAGTCATCAAAATCCTTATACTGTACAGCTTTTTGGTTGGGATGAGCCACATTTAAAACATTCAATAGCCTGCTGGTGCTGCTCAGTGGTTGAGCACCGACCTATGAACCAGGAGGTTAAAGTTGGATTCCCAGTCAGGGCACATGCTGGGTTGGGGGCTCAATCTGGGTGGGAAGGTGTGTGTGAGGCGGCCAATTGATGATTCTCATCATTGATGTTTCTTTTTCTTTCTTTTTTTGTTAATCCTCACCTGAGGATATTTTTCCACTGATTTTTAGAGAGAGTGGAAGGGAGGGGGAGACAGACAGAGAGAAACATCGATGTGAGAGAGACACATCTATCAGTTGCCTCCGGCACTCACCCCAACCAGGGCCAGGGATTGAGCCTACAACCGAGGTATGTTCCCGGAACAGAACCGAACCTGGGACCCTTCAGTCCATGGGCCTATCAAACTAGGGCTCATCACTGATGTTTCTATCTCTCTCTCCCTCTCCTCTCCTCTCCTCTCTGAAATCAATAAAAATATATTAAAATAAATAAAACAATCAACATGGTAGCAAGCAGCTGTGCTTTTGAATCAAATGACTACTCATTTGGGACATTCTAAAATAACCTCAATGTACTCTCCTATGGGTGTATCTATTTGTGGTTTAACTTTTTTATAACAACACTTTTTGTTATAATATATTCACAAATCTGAAAAAAAAAATGCTGTCAGACTGTTTCCCATGTGCATGTGTTGCGCATGTGTGTGGTCACTGTCTGCCAAACTGACCTGTTGTTTTGCTCTCTCCGTTCTCCTGTCTCTCACATGTGGCCTCTTCACACGCAAATTTCTCTCTCTTGTTCCTCACCTAGTAGATGGGCATCACCAAACACAAACTCCTTCACCTCTTACCTACCTCCCACTCACATCTGTCTCTATGGATACTACCACCTCACTTCAAGTTCTTATACACTTAACTTCTTTTCAACTGATGTGGTCCTTTCCCCTCTCTCTTCCATACTCCTTTGCTTTCAACTTCATCTTCCCTCAGACTCCTTGGCCCTCTCACCTCTCCTAGCACACCCTCCAACAACTGCTGCCCTGGGTCCTAGTTCTGGAGAGGGCCCCTGTCAGGAAATCTGCCAGGGTGGCTGAGGAGATAACTGGGGCAAGGGTGGGGGTGCCAATGCGTGGATGTGGGGCACGAAGAGACCAGGTGGCCAGCCAGGGTTTCCCAGGCCTCTGTGGCAGAAGGGGGTGGGCCTGAACTAAAGAAAGGGGCCGCCAAGCAGGGGACAGGCCAAGTCCTGCTGCTCGACAGCCGGAGTGCACACAGAAACGCTCTGTGGCCTGGATGGGGTCTGAGACTGCCAGTTGGACATACTGACCCAAACAACCAATTAGGACATGTTCAAGGTCTGATGAACAGAACAGTCTTTTAAACTAGGCTAAATCCCCTGTTAAGAGTTGCTGATTTTTCTCTCCCTAAATTTTCCAGATTTACAGTCCTAGTAAGAACTGCAAGACAAATCAGAAAAGGGTACTAAAAAATCTGACATACTCTGAACATTAGAGTTAATGTGCTTTTGGAAACAAACCAGGTATCTGGTAAACACTGAGGGATCTAGTAGGTACGCTTGATGAGCATTTGTATTAGGAAGGAATTTAAGATCAAGGTCAGCAATAATTAATATGCATGCAGGAAGTCATCAACATTTAGGCATAAGCAATATGAATCTCATTAACTCTTCAATCACTTCCTATTGCCTGAAGGAACTGGTGGTAGTCTAATGATTAAAGCAATAACATTAAAGTAGAAAACAATATTAGAAAATTAATCTGACCCTTATAAAGGAAGCCAGCACAAGTACTAATCCACGTAAGCTGACTTTATGACTCCTGGGAAGCTGTGATTTTCCTTTAACCTGTACTGTCGCCCTGTCCCCCTAGTTGGAATGCTTTGCTGAAAGGTGAGTGGTGAAAGAGATGGTCAAGGGCTTTAGTTTTTTAAAATCTAGGTAATTGATAATCTTTCAGTGCTTTCCAACATGCCATCACACTGCTGTCTAGCTGTTTGTCACATCTCCCACTTACTGTATCACCAGAGAACAGCCTCCCTACACCCCAGCCTTCTACTGCTGTGTTGCTCACTCACTTTTCCGATTGCAGTGCCCCAGCGCTCAGCAATGCCCTGAACAGCTACAAGTCACAGAGTATAAAGTAGGGAAGAAATGACAGAAGACGACAGAGAGGAGCTGTCTTGTGAAATAGCAGTTCCTAGAGGGTTTGGTTTTCACCAGCATTAGCCAGTTGACAGAGAGTATGACAAGGGTGTTCTTTTCATTCCTGACCTATTTCTGTTTGATCTTATAGGAAAAGCATTATCTCACGGATGACAGAGATAGAGTATATGATACTCCAAATTCAGAATTATCACAATGGTGAATAGAAGGATAAATAAGATTGTGATGTATAGACTCCAAATGTGAACAATAAAAGGATCTCAAAAGTTAATTTTCCTAAGTTAATCTTTTACTAATTAATGAACTTTCTCTTATGGGTGTGGTAGAAATTTTAAAAAATCACAGTCGTATTACTAGTAGCCTTCCTTAGGAGGAAAAATAATTTTTTCTTTAAAAAATGTTTTTAAAAATATATTTTTATTGATTTCTGGGAGGAAGGGAAAGGGAGAGATTGAAACATCAATGATGAGAAAGAATCATTGATTGGCTGTCTTCTGCATGCCCCCTACTGGAGAGCAAACCCTCAACCTGGGTATGTGCCCAGACCTGGAATCAAACTGTGACCTCCTGATTCACAGGTCGACACTCAACCACTGAGGCACACCAGCTGGGCAGGAGGTAAAATAATTTAAAAAATGCCTACTCTTTCGATCTATGGTGAGACCATGAGTAACTTTTACTTTCTTCTTTATACATCTCTATAACATCTTAATACTACCACTTGGAATAGTTATTAAGCTTATTATGTGTCAGGCACTGTGCTGAGAGCTGCTATGGTGGCCAGCCTCCCAGATGGTCCCGTGACCCAGCCTCCCGGTATTCACACCTGGTCTGCTACTGTGTGCTGGTCTATGTGATCAAAGGCATATGGCAGGAGTGATGGGAAGTCACTTCTGAGATCTGATTTAAAAAGACAGATTTCTGTCATAGGTACTCTGGTTCTCTCTCTCTCTCTCTCTCTCTCTCTCTCTCTCTCTCTCTCTCTCTCTCTTATTACCAATTCTGAAAGAAGCAGACTGCCAGGTTGCGGGCAGTCCTATGAAGAGACACAGGTGACAAGGAAGTGAAGCTTCCAGGAGGAACTGAGGCCTGCCCAGAGCCCTGGGAGTGCGCATGAAGCAGGGATGACTGCAGTTCCAGCCAACAGCTCAACTGCACCCTGATGGGTCCTGAGCCAAAGGCACCCAGCTAAGCCACACCCAGATTCCTGGCCCTCAGAAACTGACATAATAAGTGTTTGCTGTTTGGGGTGATTTGTTACACGGCAATAGGCAACTAATACAGCGGCACAGGCATTATTTCTTTAATCCTCCTAACAGCCCAGTAAGGTAGGTATTTGTCTCATCCCGATTATAAAAGTGAAGAATTAAAGCTTATATAGGTTAACACGTCCAAGGTTCTACAGCTAGTAAGCAGCAACATCAAGATTCAAACCTAAACGAGTCCGACTTGAAAACCCACAATCTTAGTCACTGTTATACAGCTTTCCTCATATTACTTCTGTAATCAGAAAATACATTTTTAATTAAGTATTTTCATTCCAAGAAAAAGAAATTCCGACTCTTCCTTCACTCCTGGTCTCAGAAGTAGAGACACTCTCCCCACTTCCAAGGGAAAATTTCCCCATTCTGCTCCCCCCACATTTCAGATCTGTTCTCTCTCCTGAAAGGCCCCCATCTCCAGGATTTCCAGTGGTCCTTATTCCTCACCAGTTTCCTTCCTTCCCGCTACTTGTAAACATAGCCAGGGCCTCTATTTAAAAACAAATAAAAAACTGCAGCCAATTAAGCCGACCATGCTCTTTTCCCCGTGGGGGCCTGGTGTGCAATGGCTGCAAACAGCAGCATCCTTGGTAGTGTACGCAACCTGTTGCTAGTATGGGTTGCCATAAGGGACCTTGGATACAGCCCTTTCCGAGTGGACACTCGTGTCTGAACTCATGCTGCCCCCAATCTAGGCTCCAAACGGGGATGCGGGGTGCCTTTGGAAAGCCCCAAGGCACAGTGGCCAGAGTCCACATTGGCCAAGTCATCATGTCCATCCGCACCAAGCTGCAGAACAAGGAGCATGTGATTGAGGCCCTACGCAGAGCCAAGTTCAAGTTCCCTGGCCGCCAGAAGATCCACATCTCCAAGAAGTGGGGCTTTACTAAGTTTAATGCGGATGAGTTTGAAGACATGGTGGCCGAGAAGCGCCTCATCCCAGATGGCTGTGGGGTCAAATACATCCCTAATCGTGGTCCCCTGGACAAATGGCGAGCCCTGCACTCGTGAGAGTCTCGGAGCTGCCCCCACCTTACACCCAACCAATAAATCAACTTTCCATCAAAAAAATAAATAAATAAATAAATAAATAAAAACAAATAAAAATATGTCCACACAAATCTGGCACCCAAATGACCCCAGCAGCATTATTCAGAAGAGCCAAAGAGTGGAAATAGCCCAAATGTCCAACAGTTGATGAATGGGTAAATAAAGTGTGGTCTATCCATATAATAAAATTATTTGGCAATAAAAAGGGATGAGGTACTGATATGTACTACAGTGTGGATGAACCTTGTAAATATCACACTAAGTGAAAGAAGCCAGTCACAAAAGACCACATTTTGTGCGATTCCGTTTATTTGAAAAGTTCAGAATAGGAAACCTAGAGACAGAAAGTAGATTAGTAGTTACCGAGGACTGAAGGCTGATGGGGACTGGGGGAGAGGGGTCTTGGGGAGTGCCTGCTATTGGGTGAAAAGTTTATTTTGGGAGTGATGAAAATGGAAAATTGATTGTGGCGATGGTTGCACAACTCTGTGACTATACAAAACACCACTGAATTGTGAGGTCTATGAATTATATCTCGGCAAAGTTACTAAAAAACAACACTTCTATACTTCTCTATAGCCACCACCAACTATCACTTTTCATCTATTCCTTCCGCTGCTAACATTTTGGTCTAAGTCACTAGAACTTCCTAGTAGCCAAATTCACTGACTTTTACTGAGTCATCGCAAAACTTCCCCCCGAGCCTCTTCTCCTGACTAGGCTCTTCATCTCTTCGCACTCCTTTTCTTCCGCTTTGGCAGCTCCTCTCCTTGGTCAGGCCCACTTTCCAATCACCAGGTCCTGATCACTTCTCTGCATAATTTCTCTTACATCCACCTCTCCCTGTCCATCCACAGTCACTGTACCAGTTCAGGCCCCTATCCCTTTGTTTCTGCTACTACCTCCTATCTGACTACAGTGGCTTTCCCTCTCCAATATATCCAGAATACCAAACAGCAGCAGATTAAAATGGAGATACCGTTTTACTTTTTTGTCCAAAACCTGCATTGGTCTCTGCTGCCTGTAAGATAATCCCTAAGCTGGCCTTCAAGGTTCTCCATGACCTCGCCCCTAACCTGTATTATCTATCTTCATTCTATAACCCCTGCCCACCTCCCACCCCAACAAAAACTCTCAGCTGCAACCAAACCCTCCATTCCAGAACCCTCTAAACATGTCTTGGCTTTTTTTTAAAAAAAAAAACATATTTTATTGACTTTTTACAGAGAGGAAGGGAGGGAGAGAGAGAGTTAGAAACATTGAAGAGAAACATCGATCATCTGCCTCCTGCACGCCTGCTACTGGGGATGTGCCCACAACCAAGGTACATGCCCTTGACCGGAATCGAACCTGGGACCCTTCAGTCCGCAGGCCGACGCTCTATCCACTGAGCCAAACCGGTTAGGGCTGACTTGGCTTTTTTTTTTTTTTTTAAATATATTTTATTGATTTTCCACAGAGAGGAAGGGAGAGGGATAGAGAGCTAGAAACATCGATGAGAGAGAAACATCGACCAGCTGCCTCCTGCACACCCCCCACCGGGGATGTGCCCGCAACCAATGCACATGCCCCCGACCGGAATCGAACCTGGGACCCCCCAGTCCGCAGACCGACGCTCTATCCACTGAGCCAAACCGGCTTCGGCCTGACTTGGCTTTTTTTGTATCCACATGGTTTTCCCACCTCTGCCCCTTGCCTTATCCCCTTAGGAACGCCCCCTTCCCCACTGCTCAGCCTCTGCAGCCAACCTTACTCATCCTTCGAAGTCTAATTCGATTCCCATTTCTTCTGTGAAGTGATCACTCCAGCCCCAAATTATCTTTCCTTCCTCTTATTCCCAGAGCATGATTATACTGCTTTGTATTGTTACATATATTAGGCTTCTTTCTCCAATGAAACTAAGTACTATATAACCCAGTTCAGAAGTCACCTCCATCATGGAACTCCAGACTAGCTCCAAACCTTCCAGTTCTCTCTCTTCATTACCACTATACCTGTTCTTTGACCTTGCTGGGAATTCTCATCTTAGAATAATTCCTTCCTCCACCCAAACTAGCCTCTTCTCTTTTTATTTATATACTCTGGATTATTTGTTGTAATAATAATGGACCAAGGAAGGCGGGTGAAGGGGTAAGAGATCAACCAAAGGACTTGTATGCATGCATGAGCATAACCAATGTACATAGACGGGGAGTGGGGGCAGCTGGGGAGTGGTCAATGGGGGAAAAGGAGACATATAATACTTTAAACAATAAAGAATTTAAATTAAAAATAATAATAATGGGCCCTGAAACAATCAATATAAACAAGGTCATGTCCTTAGAAAACTTCCAGCCTAGGCTTGACTCTAGAATTCATTAATTTAATCCCCCTCTTGCCAACCCCTCCCGTTCCCTTACTTACTCCCTGGTCTTTCCAGTGCATCCATCTGGAAAATTCCCATCAATCCAACTTCCCTCGCTCTTTTACACACACAGAGGATGCCCATTTAGAGAAAATCACACAGAGGCAATGAATGGGGCCACTACCAATACACTGTCTCTAAATTTACTTGGATCTTAACAGTGCGGGGCAGTCCTTCTATTATCCTTTATCAGCTTTTTCTCCTCTTTACCAATCTCTTACCTTCTTTCATCTCAACTCTCTGCAAAAATGTACAGAAAGAAATAGAAGTCTAGCTTCTTCAATTTTCTGTCCTTTTTCCCACATGAAAAACTGTCTATGTGCACATCTATCATTTCCTCCAACTTTAAGGGAGCAGGAGTCTGATATCTCCACTCCTTCTCACACACATGCCTCAGCTGTCCCAGTCAGGTCGTCCCCAAGTCCTGTATATTCTACTACCAAAAGTAACTAGCTTCAACTTCTTATCTTCCATGGCTACATTGCTTAAACTTCAAGCACTTCTTTTTTTAGATTTCTTCCCTTCCCCCATTCCAACCTCTTTTTCCCACTAATAATCTCTAATAAATCTGACTCACAATTCAAATTACCTGGAATTAAATTCTCACAGATGTCAAAAAAAGGTAGGAAGAAGTAAAATTGCCTTAAACTATTCGTGGGGGTAAATGGAAGATGAGAGAGAGAGATAGCAAGAGAGAGAGAAAGGGAGGAAGAGAGAAAAAAATACAGGTACTATCTTGGCCTGTCATCCTATCTAATAAAAGAGTAATATGCAAATTGACTGTACCTCCGCTACACCCACAAGCCCCGCCCACAAGCCAATCAGGAGCGAATATGCAAATAAACCCAACCAAGATGGCTGCAGCCATAGAGAGCACGAGGGAGGCTTGGGTTTCCCCGGCAATGGAGGAAGCCAAGCTTTCCGCCTGCCCTTGCTGACCTAGGCCTCCACTCAAGGCTACAAAGTTTCAATTATAGAAGATAAATAAATCCAAACAGAAATGGTGGCATCCACGGAGCTGGAAAGAGCAGGAGGCTAGGGTTGCCCCCGGCGATGGAGGAAGCCAAGCTTCTGAAGCCCTGGCCTGCCTTGGCCTCTGCTCCAGGCTACAAAGTTTCAATTATAGAAGGATAATAAACTCCAACAGAAATGGCTGCCGGCCACGGAGCAAGCAGGAGGCTTGGCTTCACTCCAGGCTACAAAGTTTCAATTGTAGAAGATAAATAAATCCAAGATACCAAGGCCTCCATTTGGGTCGCTGGGGGGCATGGCCGGCCAGCAAACCATCACAGGCCCCTCGCCCAAGCCACCCCACACCCCAAGGGAATCCCTACCCTGATCCGGGACACCCTTCAGGGCAAACCAGCAGCCCCCAACCATGCACCAGGCCTCTATCCTATCTAATAAAAGAGTAATATGCAGATTGACCATCATTCCAACACACAAGATGGCTGCCCCATGTGGTCAAAGATCCTGCCCCCATGTGGACACAAGATGGCCACCACAAGATGGCCAGCAGGGGAGGGCAGTTGGGAGGGACCAGGCCTGCAAGGGAGGGCAGTTGGGAGCGATCAAGCCTGCAGGGGAGGGCAGTTAGGGGTGACCAGGCCGGCAGGGGATGGCAGTTAGAGGCAAACAGGCTGGCAGGGGAGCAGTTAGGCATCAATCAGACTGGCAGGGGAGTGGTTAGGGGGTGATCAGGCTGGCAGGCAGAAGCAGTTAGGGGCAATCCAGAAGGCAGGCAGGGGAGCAGTTGGGAGCCAGCAGTCCTGGATTGTGAGAGGGATGTCCGACTGTCTGTTGGGATCGGGCCTAAACGGGCAGTTGGACATCCCTTGAGGGGTCCCAGATTGGAAAGGGTGCAGGCTTGGCTGAGGGACACCCCCCACTCCATGCACGAATTTTGTGCACAGGGCCTCTAGTGTGAAGATAACTGACATTTTGAGATAATTAATCTTTAGGCTTGCCATATAACTTCTGTGCACAAATATTTCTATAGGGGGTTCTATTCTGCTTGACCTCCTGGTTCAGAGGTCGATGCTCAACCACTGAGCCATGCTGGCCAGGCTACTATAAGTCTTTATGTGCCAACATTTATCAACATCTATGTGCATCTTTTCCTCCTGGAAAATGGGAAGATATTTCTTAACCTCTTAAGAAGGGCATAAAATATTCCTCATGATTCTCCAGCTCATTGTAGCTTTAGTAACAGTATGCCCTATATATATGTTAATTACCAACCTTTTCTCACTATTGCACTCCTAACTAAATTGTTAATTATTGATGAGCTGTGTCCTGTTTGTCTTAATAAGCACAGTACCTGGTTTGAAGTTAAACTCATTAAAAACATACAGAATTGAGAGGCTGTTAAGACTTGTTCTCTTCTATAATGGGCTAAGACAGTGGTCAGCAAACTGCGGCTCATGAGCCATATGCGGCTCTTTGGCCCCTTGAGTGTGGCTCTTCCACAAAATACCACGTGCGGGCGCGCACGTACTGTGCAATTGAAACTTCGTGGCCCATGCGCAGAAGTCGGTTTTCAGCTCTCAAAAGAAATTTCAATCGTTGTACTGTTGATATTTGGTTCTGTTGACTAATGAGTTTGCCGACCACTGGGCTAAGGGATGGGTAGAAATTATGAGTAGTGACATTGGAAAGGACAGATCAGTCTCTTGGAACCAAAAGATAACGTAACAAGAGCCTTTTAGGGAGCACAGTATCTGCACATAATGTGAATGAAAAGTTTTGATTCCTGGTCAGGGCACATACCCGAGTTGAGGGCTGGATCCCCAGTGTGGGGTGTGCAGGAGGCAGCCGGTCAGTGGTTCTCTCTCATCATTGTTGTTTCTATCTCTCTCTCCCTCTCCCTTCCTCTCTGAAATCAATTTTTTAAAAAATACAACTTATAGTAGATTGAGGTAGATCACTCTAAATGGGTGAAAGGAAGAAGAGAAAGGAAAGAGGAGCCTTCATGAATTTACTCTTTCTTTTCTTTTTTAAATATATTTTATCGATTCTTTACAGAGAGGAAGGGAGAGGAATAGAGAGCTAGAAACATCGATGAGAGAGAAACACCGACCAGCCGCCTCATGTACACCACCTACTGGGGATGTGCCCACAACCAAGGTACACGCCCCCGACCGGAATCGAACCTGGGACCTCTCAGTCCACAGGCCGACGCTCCATCCACTGAGCCAAACCAGTCAGGGCTACTCTTCATTTTCAACCTAAGGGAAAGGAGAGGTGGAGAGCAGGTGGTACAGGAAACTTGTCTGTAATTTAAAACTAGCTATGAATACTCCATAAAGGGGAACTTTTCCCATCCCTAAATCTCTTCCTAATGACACATTTTCCCTTCCTCTTCTATGAGAAGCTCCCTTTCTCAGTTGTTGCAGCATTGTGGGGTATAGTGGGATGGGTTATAGCAGTGGTCGGCAAACTCATTAGTCAACAGAGCCAAATATCAACAGTACAACGATTGAAATTTCTTTTGAGAGCCGAAAACCGACTTCTGCGCATGGGCCATGAAGTTTCAATCGCACTGTACGTGCGCGCCCGCATGTGGTATTTTGTGGAAGAGCCACACTCAAGGGGCCAAAGAGCCGCATATGGCTTGTGAGCCGCAGTTTGCCGACCATTGGGTTATAGGAACCAATAACCAGGCCTGGCTTCCCTGTAGCAGCTTTTCCTGACTGTTTGAGCCACCATTTGTCAAAATCATAAGTGACAAAAAATATTAATATGTTATTTCTGTAATCTGCAAAGAGATCATATATATGTATGTATATAGATATATATATATATACACATATATGTGTGTGTGTGTGTACACACACACACACACACACACACACACACACACGAGGCCCCATGCACAAAAATGCATTATGTCCCTCAGCCCGGCCTGCACCCTCTCCAATCTGGGACCCCTTGGGGGATGTCCAACTGCCCTTGGGGGATGTCCAACTGCCCTTGGGGGATGTCCGACTGCTGGAACTGTTGGCTCCTAACCACTCGCCTGCCTGCCTGCCTGATTGCCCCTAACTGCTTCTGCCTGCCAGCATGATCACCCCCTAACTGCTCCCCTGCCGGCCTGATTGACACCTAATTGCTCCCCTGCCAGCCCGATCGCCCCCAACTGCCCTCCCCTGATGGCCTGATCGCCCCCAACTGCCCTCCCCTGCTGGCCTGGTCGCCCCCAACTGCCCTCCCCTGCAGGCCTGGTCACCCCCAACTGCCCTCCCCTGCAGGCCTGGTCACCCCCAACTGCCCTCCCCTGCAGGCCTGGTCACCCCCAACTGCCCTCCCCTGCAGGCCTGGTTGTCCCCAACTGCCCTCTCCTGCCGTCCTGATCTCATCCCCAACTGCCCTCCCCTGCCAGCCATCTTGTGGTGGCCATCTTGTGATGGTGTGACGCCACCTAGGCTTTTATTATATAGGATATATCTGTGTGTGTGTGTGTGTATGTGTGTGTGTGTGTGTGTGTGTTTTGCCTCCTCCTTTACCTTGACTTTCTCCCCAGATCCTCTTCACCATTCCCTGTAGTACACAAAAAAGAAGTCTAGTTGCCATTATTTCTTGTCGAAAGAGGAAACAGAAAAGTAACTTGATTAGTAAATAGAGTCTGGACTGGAGCCCAGATCTTAAGAGATGTAAATTGGTGCTCTTTTCACAAAGCTGCACTCTCATGCTGACCTTCACTTTTCCATTCAACCAGTTCAAAACACTGTCTACATCACCTTCCCCTTACACATCTCTCACCTCAAATCTTCCTCTGGCTCCTCTCTCATCTCCACCAACACTGAAATACTAAGGTTTATCTGCCTACCAACCTCTTTCCTCTCTAAAAACATTCTCTTCTTTGCTTTTCACTCACACACACACACACACACACACGCGCGCGCGCGCGCGCGCGCGCGCGCGCGCCCGCATCATACTTGTCCTGCCTCACCTGAACTTTGCACACTGATTTCTATGGAGAGGCCATGGCATGCAGTGCAGAGAAATTAGCCTTAAAAAAAAAATTAGTCATGTTCAAATACCCATTTTGCCTCTTACAATCTGTGTGACCAGTCACATTACTTAACCTCTCTGTCTCACTTCTATCATCTGCAAATAGGGAATAATGCAATTTATTGAGTTTTATACTGTAGCTGGCATATGTAATGTAGTTAACACAGTGTCATGTACTATAAGGTACTTAATAAATGCAATCATTTACTATAAAAATAGTATTTATCTCACAGGACTTATTCCTACATGCCTGACACCTAAAGTAGTCTCTCGAAATGTTAGTTCTCCCTCTCCCCATCCTCGAAACAACTTCCTACTTCTTTCTAACAAAGATTCAGAAGCTAGTTCAAATCCAACAAAGATTTCCCTAATTCAGCTGCAGAAGTATTTGTACATTTATTAAATTTTCACACACACACACCCCATACAACGATAACACTTACTGAAAGAACACAATCACATTTTGCAAGTTCCCCCCAAAGACGTGTCGTATCATGCCCACAGATAACAGGCGTGACTTCTCTGTGGCAACTCGGGTCCAGGCGCCCTGCAGTGGCCTCGGGTTCAGCGCCCGGAGCCGGGCCGGAAAGAGTAAGTTCGCTACCCCAGTCACACAGCTGAGGTGGGGGGAGCACACTTCAGACAACGCCCCACAAGTCTCAGGGCGTGATGCGCGCGGAGGCCACGCGGTGACGTGGTCTAGGCGAGTGACTAGTGGCCAAGTGTGTCGCCTGCCCCTGCGGCGTGTCAGTGTGTCACCGCGTGCGCCTGCCGGAGCCGCACAACGGAGGGTACATTCGTGTGCGCCGCGACGTCGGAGCGCGAACGTGGATCCCTCTGAACCCGACTGGCCGGCGAAGGAGCGACGCCGCGAACCCGCGCAGGGCTGTCCCGCAGGTGCTTACCTCTGCGGACGAGCAGGTGGACGCCGCTGGGCGCCGCCATGTTGGCGCGGGTCACGTGGCCGTGAGCACCCGCTCGCTCCCCGCCCCGCCCCGCCCCGCCCCGCCCGCCGGAGCCGTCCAGTCGCAGCCCTGCGGGAAACTTGCGGCGCCGGGACCGCCCGGGGGAGCGCGCGTGCGCGCGGGGCCCGGACTGCGGGAGCGCCGGCGGCGGAGCGGGTCCGGCCCCGGGGCAGCGAGGGAACCCGCGGCCGCCCGAGCCCGCTCCCGCCGCGAGAGGCGGGCTGCAGCCGCGGTCCGCGCGCTCGCGCTGAGCCCGGCGCCCAGGTGGGATGGAAGAAGCCTACCAGGTAAGCGTGGCATCCAGTATTTGTAGCATCAACATTTTGGTGCATGGAGACCTGAAGTTGGGAGGAAAATAATAAAGCACAATCGAGCGTCCAACTTAGCACTTTGTATTGTTTGCCACTTAGTTGCAAATTATTTCCCTGGGTCCAACCGAAAGGTAAATTTGGTTCCAAGTCGCCAGCTGCCCCTTGGCAGTCCCATAATCTACATTATTCAACGGAGACTCCAGACAAGACAGGATTTATGTGCAGCTGCAAAATCTGTTCTGGGTATGGTTAGGGGACTTCTCGTTTCCCAAGGACACCCCCCGCTTAGCTGTATTAACTGGAGACTTAATCCTAAATTTGACTTTTAAGAATGAGAGGATGACGTCTGCCAGTTGCGCTGCTGAAAGATGCAGCCTACAGAAGGCCAATTGTGAGTCAAGTGAGGGAGCTGATGTATCCCTGGTGATGACAGTGCCCATTTGTACCAAATTCACTTTTCCTCTTATTTGCGTTCTGGGGCAGATTCCATCCTGTCATGGACCAGGTATCATTCATCTTGGTAGTCTGGTGCCCAGCAAAGAACTGATATGCAAGGAGTATCTGGTGAAGGAATTGAACTCTCCATGGAACCTGTCAAACCAAGAATGTAACAGTTTCCCGGACTTTAAATGCAATAAAGATTGATAAGGATTTTTGGTAAATGTGTTTCCTAATTAATTTTTAACGATTTAATTTAATTATACACTCAGTGAAAAATCCAGACAATTCAGAAATGAGTAAAGGAAAAAGTGCAGTCCCCTTCCTCACCCTGTCTGCACTCCACAATCCCACTCTCCAGATGCAACCCCAGTGTGCATCATTCCAGGCCTTTTATAGGCAAATATTTGTAAACATTTTAAATGGATTCACAGACTTACTGTTGCAACTTGTTTTTTTCCATTCATCATAAACATCAAATCTCAGAACGCTTAGCTCAAGCTCATTCCTTTTAATGACTACATAGTTCTGATATTTTTTACTTTTAAAGAGAGTGAATTTTGGCCCTGGCAGGTGTGGCTCAGTCTGTTGGAGCTTTGTTCTGTACACCAAAAGGTCACAGGTTAGATTCCCTGTCAGGACACTTATCCAGGTTGTGGGTTCCATCCTGTCTGCCATGCAGGAGGCAACTGATGGATGTTTCACTCTCACGTCAATGTTTCTCTGTGTCTGTTTCTCTCTCCCTCACTGCCTCCCTCCCTCTCTCAAATCAATAAAATCATGTCCTTGGGTGAGGATTAAAAAAAAAGAGAGAGAGAGAATGATTTTTTTTTTTTTTTTGGCAGTTTGTTAGAGGACACATGCTGTACTCTTTGGTGATCCAGTTTTGGGTGCTTTGGGGTCACCTTGAAAGATAAAGAGAAATCATGTTTTCCACTGAGGTAAATAAGATGTATGGGATGAGAATGAAAAGTACCCCTACAGGTTACTTCAACACCCACCTTTTTCAAACCCAGATCAATTTCAGGGAGAGATTTTTTGATGATGGTAAACAAAGGAGCCTGAGAGTTAACAGGACACAGAGTCTCAGGAAGTGTGCAGAAAAAAGAAACCCAGAGTCCCTAGTGAAAGGTCAGAAGGCATTAAGCCCAATTTCAAACATCTGAAACAGAACACATGTTCACATGGTTTAGTTCAGCCAACCTGGGGAAAACCATTGCACAATGTATTCCCCTGCGACTAGAAGAACAAGGAAAAGGAAACACTGTGAGGACTCAGGTGGTACCACACTCGTGGAATCCCCAATTAGGTCAGTATAGAACGTAGCTGTATAAGATGAGTGAGAAATGAAGCAGGTAGTAACTTGCATAGTTCATCCACAGATTCTTGATTCGGTTTCTTTCATACCATATCGTTCTGCTATTATAGAAGGATTAAAAGCTGCCAGCATGTGTCCTCCTAAATCACCAATTTACGAGATATATGCATACTGGCCAATAGGATAAAGAGCTAGACCACTGATAATCTGGGACCTCTTGCAATGCTGACATTCTGTGGTCCTGGGCTTACAGGGCATTATGCTTTCATCTAGATGAGTAACCATTAGTGACTCACGACTCCATGTCTGCCCTTCTTCCCACCTGTGAAATGAAAGTTAATGATATTGTGGTACCTCACTGATTTGAACTCCCTCCATTATTCAGAGTTTGTACTTGGGTTTCCTGAGTAAAAGTTGAATAATTTTTCAAAACCAGGGTTCAAGAAATAAAGGATAATTTCTTAATACCTTCATTTTTTTGTGTCCAAAAATTCATTCTTCAGTGGTAAAACATTTTTATTAATTGTGATTAATCATTGTTTTACAGGCCTTTTACCTTGGTTTTTAAAAGATCATGTCTTATTAGAATCCTTTTAAAATATGTGTATCATTTTTTATAAAAGTATATCAAATAAATTCTGATATTTATATTTTTTGAAAAGTCAGTCTTATCTTTCTCCTTCTACTTAATAATATTTTATTATAGACTTATACCATATAACTTTTTCAAAAGTTGTATATAGTTTGTGATAATATTTAAATTATATCAGTCTCTGGAGAGCATTATGTTAAGTGAAATAAGCCAGGCAATGAAAGAAAAATACCACATGATCTCACTCATTTATGGAAAATAAAGAACATTATAACCTGACGAACAAAAAGATAGATACAGAGGAAGTAAAGCACCGAACAGACTGTCAAATAACAGCGGGAAGGATGGGGAGTGTTGGGGAGGAGGGGAAAGAGATCAACCAAAGGACTTGTATGCCTGCATATTAGCACAACCAATGGACAAAAGACACTGGGGGGGTGGGATGAGGGCATGCGACAGGAGGTAGGGGAGGCAGGGGGAAGGTCAATGGGGGGAAAAAAGGAGATATATGTACTATATGTAATACTTTAAACAATAAATAAATAAATAAATAAAAATAAGTTACAAAAAATAAATTATATCGGTCTCTGTAATGTATGTATTGAATTTGTAATTCACATTTACATTTTTAAATGCTCTAGGGGATTATGTGACATGAAATCCTTTAAAAATAAATTTTGCTTTGTAATACATTTTGTAACTTGTTTTACATGTTTAAATTTTAAATACTCATTAGGATTACCTATAGTGCAAGATACTTAAAAACATAATAAGGCACTTACATATCTATAGAAGAAAATTGTTATTTATGAACATGTAAAACTAACTGGAAAAATGTGGTGTTTTTTACTGGGCACAGAGCAGGTTCTATGTATTCTATCCTTCATTCGCCATTCCTGAGCTTGCCATCAGTTTTGCCATCTGAATCAGAAAAAGTAGCTTTTTTATTTGATTTCAGGATCATTTCTTAGCATTTTACTCTATAGCTTGAGAAGAGTATTTCCAAAACTGCCCTCTAGTTTGTCAAATTTTAGTATGAGGAAATACTTTTATTTATTTACATGTTTTAAGTCAAATATTCTTTCCAGGAACTAGGAGTTCTGCATAAATATAATCTGTGCATACAACAGGGACCCCTCTTTGTAGCTGAGTGGACCCCTTTCAAGTTAGGGCCCCACTTCAAATGACTATATGTTCAAGCAAAAAGTTTCTGGGGCACTCTTTTAGCCAGCTTGCATGCAGAATGTCATTTGAGACAATAAGGATATGTTACTGGTAATCAAGGGATGTCCTTAGAAAAAAATGTATAAATGCTCCATGTTTTTTTTTTTTTAGGAAAAGTAATGCTATACGCAAGGCAGTTGTGAAATCATGTGGATTTCTTTCCTGGATTTGTAGTTGCCTAGAAGGACCCTGATAAGGGCAGAGGGGATTTAGTTGTATGTGATCCTCATGTCCCTCCCATTTTTTGTCTAATGACATTTTCTCAAATGAACTTTAAGTCCCACTCCCTTCTAACAAGATTGTTCTACCTGCGCCCCTCCTATACTGAAGTTCAGAAGATTTCAGGGATCTATAGCCATGTAGAGACCTAATCCAAACTGACAGACTGTCATGGTCAGCAGAGTGGAATGGGACCGGACAGGGATAACACTGTCCCAAGGGAGTAGTTGTTCTCAGGCCCAATCTGGCTCATTTATTTTTTCAAGCTGGTTCAACCCCTGGGCTTGAAATATATTATGGGAGATTGTAAAGCAGAAATCATGCTGCAGCAACAGCCTAGTCACTGTTGGAGCAGTTGCCCACCTGGAATGGTTGGCAGGGATCAAGGGAGGGAAGGTATGGGAAGGTGACTGAGAAAAGGAGGTGGATGGTCCCAAACACGGCTTGCTTTAGTCAGAGATGGCTTGGGAACTGTACAGGCTTGAGGGACAAGGCTCCCCTGACCTCATCTCTTGGAACTGGCTCTGCGGGAAGTTGGATTAAAGCAGAAGTGTGCATTTGCCCCATGAAATTTAAATAAGAATGTATACCATTAGCGACTGCCATCTATTCTCAGTTAGTAATCCCTGGGAAAGGAGCACCTGCTTATACACTTCTGGAGAATGAAGAATCTATTCAGAGTCAGGGAGAACGGCAGAAAGTTTCCAAAAGAATCTAGTGATCAATCTAGCCAATCAATAAATAACTTAAGTGCCCACACTAGGCTCCAAGGAGATATGATACTATTTTTGTGGGAACTAATATGAAACTAATTGGAAAGCTGAGACTGATATGCTCATAAGATTGTCCATAGAGAAAAAGTGAATGCCCTTGAGACTATAAACCCCATAGGAGCAATGCCAGGAGTGAGGGGGGTCATAGATTCTGACTATCTCTGGATGCTGAGAACTGAGAAAAATGCTGAACTCTAATTATGTAAGTTCCCAGGAAATTGCACCTGTTTAATCTCCTTTACTTTCTGCAAAGGTGAAGGTGAGAGAAAGGGAAATGTGTTTCTTTTAAGCATCTTCACTACACACTTACAAAAGAAGAGAAAGGAAAAGGCTCTCGCTCTTGTTGGAATTATTTTGAAAGTGTTTCGGTTTTTCTTTTCTGTTTACACATGTCTGTAATATGTGCTCTTTAAAACATTTTGCCATGGCTGGGTGGCTCAGTCGGTTGGAACTTCATCCCTTACACCAAAAGGTTGTGGGTTCAATTCCTGGTCAGAGCACATACCTAGGTTAGAGGTTTGATTCCTGGTCAGAGCACATATGTGAGGCAAAAGATCAATGTTTCTCTCGTCAATGTTTCTTTCTCTCCCTCTCTCTCTGGAATCTATAAAAACATATCCTCGGGTGAGGATTTAAAAGACACACAAACATTTAAAAAATACTGAAATGTATAATACAGAAAGTAGAGGGCCCCTCAAAAAAGCTCCCTCCAGGTAATCACTATTCATAAGCTGATGTATATTTATCCAGATTTTTTTTATACATAGACCATTTGTTGGACTTTCTAAAGGAAGGCATCTATTTTTACCATGCCCAGTCATATATCTGTGTAGGATAAAAGATAGCAGACCAGACAAACCACATGCAAAAGGGCACAGTATTACCTGTCTTTATTGCATTCTCTTTTTTTTCTTTTGCCTTCACTTTGCACTTGTTTTTCTTCTGTGATTGTTTCCAGCCTTCTGTAATATTACTGATTGTACTGTGTTTTTTTTTCTTTCTTTCCCTCTTGAAGTGATGGTACATTCCTGGTTAACTTCTCCTATTTGTCCACCTTTGTTTATTCTTTGGCTGGACTTATGGTTCTGTGTTTGCTGTTTAATTCTTAGTATGTTTGAGTAAAAATAGATGGTTTTGTAAGGTTGTATGAGACCAGTTCATAGAGAAAGAAGTTTGACCATTAAAGTCAGCGTTTGAAAATATTTGTGATTTTGATATATTTCCTGCCTATCAGCATGAAACAATACTTCTTGGTCAGTTAACAGTTATGCAAAATACACTGCAGTAAGAATCTCCAAAGTGGAGATTATGAAATAACAAGAGATTTAATAATAGAAAAACTAGCTGCATGCCCCTTTCTCCCCTCCCACACCCCACCTTCACTCCCCAAACTGGCTGACAGACTAAGCAGTAGTGCATTTCTTAACTTCTTCTGCTCGCCTCTCACTGAACACATTCTATATTCTATATTCCAGACTGAAACTGTTGAAACAATCAAGAGGGCAGATGCTGCCTCGACCTCTCTTCCCATTGAGCTGAGCTCCTCTGTGCTCACCCATCCACTTTAGCCCAGAGAATAACCTGTCTGGAGAGCATTCTCCTGAAGCACACACAAACATCACTGAATTTTCTTTTGCTTGATAAAGGATAAAGGAAGAAAAGCAGCAGCTGCTCTAGTAGCAGACAGCAAACAAGCTTCACTGTGGTGGTCCCACAGCCTTCACAAAGGGGATTCACGAGAGCTAGGCAAACAAACTGTACAGCCCAAGACTTCCACACAGATTCACCTGCCAAAATTATTAATTAAAAATCTAAAGAACTGTCCAGGTGAACTGAGAGTCTAACCAAAGCACATTTTCCAACTGGCCTTTTATTAAGTTGGAAGAGATTACAGTTGAAGGACTGGAAAGAGCTTCAAAGATCACCTAATCCAACTCTAACTCTACACCTTCCAATTTTAAGATACAGGTAACCCCAGAAAGATCGTAGGAGAGAAGATTCACCCCTGATCCAGCCTGTGTATAAAATAACACTGCAGATCTTTTTTTTAAAAAATATATTTTTATTTCAGAGAGGAAGGGAGAGAGAGAGAGAGAGAGAGAAATGGAAACATCAATGATGAAGGAGAATCATTGATTGGCTGCCTCTTGCATGTACCCCACTGGGGATTGAGCCCGCAACCCAGGCATATGCCCTGACCAGGAATCGAACCCATGACCTCCTGGTTCACAGGTCGATGCTCAGCCACTGAGCCATGCTGGTTGGGCAACACTGCAGATCTAATATATATTTTTACAGGACATTTATAAGGCACTTCGTGTAGCATCTTATGCACAACAGCTCTTCAGATACTCATAAGAGATGGCATTATGTTTTTATTCTATTATATTTCTCCACAGGGTTAATGGGAAGCCCCCAAATTATGATATGGACATTTTCAAAGCTTCGGTTTTACACTTAGTTGATTTATAGAACAAGATGTCAAAGATGGGGACAGTTTGTTTTTGGTAGCCAGATCAAGTTTAAGTAAACTATGATACCTTTGAAAATCAGTTTCCAAAGAAAAGGATTGAGTATTGCTCTTTTTTATCTTTTTAAGAAAGCTCTTCACTGTCTTTTCTTTTGGCAAATTCTGCTTGTGAAAGTCAGTCAGGCTGAGCAATCTTGCTGTATAAAGGTGCCACTTGTCTGCTTCAGATAAACTTATTTAAAAATTTTCTTTGGTTTACAATTGTATTTTATCTGACAATTATATGGAGCTTCGGTTGCTGAACAATATATTATTTAAGCAAAACTTTATTTCAAAGTAACACATAGTTTTAAAAAACATGCAATTATAACATGGTTTCCAATGAAAAACAAGTCTCCCATCCCACCTTTTCCCAGTCTGACTCCAGACTCAATCACTTTGAACTGTTCTTGCTTCTGGTTACTGCTCAAAGCCATGCCAACTGTGCTTTATTATATTTGGACTCTGACTTAAGTGTATTTTCTTGTACATTCTTTTTTTCTGGAGTTAATAATTTTTTATTCTCATTTGGACCAATTACTTTCTTGGACATGTAATTCAGTTGCCACGTTCACATTTTTTTATAATCGGAATCAGATCAGTTTTACTATTTCTTGTACTCTACATCTTACGTGCTCTTTGATTTCACCTTCATGCTGCTAAAATAGATCTACACATAACTTAGAAAGTGTGTGAAGTAAGTTTTCTGGTTTCTTAGATTTCCAAAACCACCTTTGTTTTGCTCTCTAACTTGACTGATAATTTGGTTATAGTATTCTAGATTCAAAATAATTTTCCATAAGAGCTTTGAAGACATTGTTTCATTGTCTTTTAGCATGAAGTATGGCTGAGAAATCTAATGCTGTTTTAATTCCCTCTCCTCTCAAAGGTTTTCCCCTCTGAAAACACTTAGAATCTTTATTTTATGCTCAGTGTTTTGAAATTTATTTAGTCTACGTGTGATCCTTTTAGGTAAGTGGTGTAGTGGTTAAGAATGCAAGTGAGCCCAGCTGGCATGGCTCAGTGGTTGAGTGTCGACCTATGGACCAGGAGGTCATGGTTTGATTCTGGTCAGGGCACATACCTGGGTTGCAGGCTGGAACCCCAGTGTGGGGCATGCAGGAGGCAGCCAATCAGTGATTCTCATTATTGATGTTTCTAGCTCTCTCTCCCTCTCTGAAATCAATAAAAATATATTTTAAAAAACATGCAAGTGAATTATACTTCCTGGGGTAAAATCTTAGCTCTGCCACTTACTATGTGACCTCGGGAGAAATAACCTCACTTGATCATACCTTGTGCACCATAGGGTTGTGAAAACTGAGATGACTGATGGAAGTGCTTAGCAGATAGTAAGCACTCAGTGGATGTTAGTGATGATTTAATCTTGCTCAGTCTTCAGTGAGCGCTTCTAATTTGAAGATTCATTTCCGCATTTCTAAGGAATTATCCTCTCATTCTTTGAAAATGTCCTTCTGTTTGCTTTTCCACTCTAAAATGAAAATAAGCTGGTTACCAGATTTCCCACATTGATTTATCTCCTCTCTCATAATTTCTCTCTTTTTGATCTTCTAGGAAATTTCTTCAGCTTTATACCCTACATTTCTGCTGCTTGAATTAGAAAAATCATTTTAAATTTCCAAGAGCTCTTTCATATTGTTCCTTTTTCATAGTAGTTGTTTTATATATGCAATATCTTTTCTTTCCAATTTTTATTTTAAAAACTTAGAAACATGCAGAAAAGTTGAATCATACATTGAACACTTCTATATATCTTCCACCTACATTCAGTAATTTAAAAAAGATTGTCACATTTACTTTCTTTCTGTTTATGTCTGTAGATATGTTTATGCATATATGTATGTACATATGTGTGTATATATCCCACCTACACAAATATTTTTTTTCTGGACCATTTGAATATAATTTGTAGAGGTCATGACTCTGATCCTAAATACTTAAAACATGTGACTCCGAGGAATAAAGACATTTTTGAATCTACACAATCATACCACTATCACAACTATGAAATAACAAAATTCCATGTCAACTAACATAGAGTCCATATTCATATTTCTCTATTGTCTCAAATGTGTGCAAAATCTACCAAAATGTGAAGCGCCATACATACCCTTTACTCAGAGATTCCATCACTATATTGCATATATACTTCCACAAGAATTGGGCCTAGACACGAATATTCACTGCAGCACTGCTCGTATGAGAAGATAGGAAACCCAAATGTGCATTAATATGGGATTGGGTTAAACACACGGAGCTCAAACTATGGAATATCAAACTACGGAATACTATTAGAACGAAGGTGTTTAGAATCGAAGTGTTCTAATATCCTATCTAATAAAGAGGGAATATGCTAATTGTCTGCCCTGCCCTCAAAGATGGCAGTGCCCACAGCCAATAAGGACGGAATATGCTAATTGATTGCCTCAAAGATGGTGGCACCCACAGCCAATGAGGGAATATGCTAATTGATTGTCACACCCTCAAAGATGGCGGTGCCCACAGCCACAAGATGGCGGTGCCCAGTCCCCTCAGCCCCGCTGGGGCAGCAGGCGAGCAGCAAGGCCGGGCCCGGGCGCCTGCCTCTGGAGTCCCCAGTCCCTTCAGCCCCCCAGCCGCCCAGGGCCGGACCGAGGTGCAGGCAAGCCTCAGATGGCAGCTGCCAAGCTGCTCAGAACTGCCCAAGGCTCAAGTAACCAGGGCCAGCCGAGGCTTGTGCTGCCGGCAGTGGCAGCAGCAGAGGTGTGATAGGGCATTGCCTTTCCCTGATCGCTAGGTCGCCTCCCGCCCCTGAGGGCTCCTGGACTGTGAGAGGGGGCAGACCGGGCTGAGGGACCCCTCCCTCCAGTGCATGATTTTCATGCACCGGGCCTCTAGTTACATAATAAAAAATAGTGCTTACAATGGAAGCACCCATGTAACAGTGGTTCTCAATCAAGGGTGATTTTGCCTTCCAGAGGACGTATGGCAATGTCTGGAGACATGTTTGGTTATTACAACTGGAGGTGGGGGTAGTGCTACTGGCATCAGTGAGTAGAAGCCAGGGATGCTGTTAACCAGGTCACAATACACAGGTCAGCCCACACAACAAAGAATGGCCTGCCCCAAGATGTCAATATTGCTGAGGTTGAGAAACCCTGCTGTAGAGCACTGAATGGTAAGGTTTGAGAAGAGTTAAGTAAGACTAAAGGAATAAACAAAGCCATGTGCACAGGCCTAAGAATCAACTCATTGTGCTTTTAAGATAATTCACATTTCTAGCTGTGGATGGTTAGAGAAGTCCATTATGCTCCTGTTTGCATAGAGCTTATTCCAGATTGGTACAATATCAAGCTTCTGTAACCTTGGTTCATGTTAATTTTAACTGTTGTAAACCTAATATTGTCTGTAAGAATGAGGTCAGACTAAAGTCTCTGATTCTAGGGCTTTAAACTATAGGTAAACCTTTGAATAACATGGGAGTGAACTGTGTGGTCCTCTTATATGTAGATTTAAAATTTCTGTGTTCAAGTGGACATGCACATTACAAACATCAACTGTATTTTTAATCCACAGTTGGGAATTTGCATACATGGAGGACTGACTTGGGTTATATATGGATTTTATTTTGTGCGGGTGGTTGATGCCCCTGACCCCTGCTTTGTTCAAGGGCCTACTGTATTCTCACATCTAAGCATAGCACATGTATAAGAACATGCATTGTGTGTTGTTTGTAATGGAAAGTATTGGAACAACCTAAATAATAGGGGACTGGTAGAGTAACTTATGGTATACCCATACAGTGGAATAACTGCATGAAACAAGATAGCTCCAATGATATTCAGAAGTTTAAAGTTTAAACAGCAAGTACGAGAACAATATATGTAGGAGGTTATAAAATAAATATACAGCCCAGTTGGTGTGGCTCAGTGGTTGAGTGCCAACCTATGAACCAGGAGGTCACAGTTTGATTTCGGTCAGGGCACATGACAGGGCTGCAGGCTCGATTCCCAGTGTGGGGTGCACAAGAGGCAGCCGATCAATGATTCTCTTTCAATACTGATGTTTCTAATTCTCTCCCCCTCTCCCTTCCTCTCTCTTTTAAAAAAAAAAAAAAGTAAAGTTCAAGTTACATACCATTTTGGAGGTTATGTAACAATCTTACTTTCTGATACGCATTATAAACACCAAGCTTTTACTTTTATGATTCCGTATCAAGCAGTTTACACTCCAATAAAAATAAAGTAACAATATACTATTACCATTACTTTTTTTTCTTGTTGGACTTCAACATCTTGGAACCTTATAGCAAATCACAACAGATATGCACCTCATTTTACACAAGATTTCAATTATGGTGTAAATTGGATTTTTATAAACTGATTTTCATCTTATCTTATATTACTGTTATTTATAAAATGGTTATACTAAAACTAACTTCTAAATTATCTTCAATTAATATCTGATGCCAAACATTTAGGTTTTAGGCTGTATCTAGTTTCTCCCCTCTCTCTTATCCATGCTACCTACAAGTGCTTAACTGGAGTTTGCTTAAAATAAATCTATACTAGGAACATTGCTATTTAGAAAAATCACATAGGAAAAACAAATTAGGAAGACCTCAAAAAAAAAAAGTGTTTTAAAGATGTCAGATGTAAAATCTTAGAAGCAAAGAGTGGGAAGAATAATAACAGCTTAAAACCTAAAGTTTTTAACATGACTGAAAAAGTTTAGCTGTAAATATTTTAAGAATCATATCACGCATTAACGTATCACAACTAAGCATTTATTATACTGCTTAAGAAGGCAAGCAATTTTGCAGTGACATTTCAGAAGCTGTATCTTTAAAATGTAATATATGCTCATAGACTCTAAACAGTATTTTAAAATATACAATCTCTCCAAAAGAAAATATTCAACTAAAGATAAGATAGATAACTTTTAATGTAAGTAAAATGTTACAAGATTTTAAAATTAGTTATATTTTTCACAACACAATGTACAGAAACCTGCAAACTTCCTGTACAGAGCAGTATAATCTTTACTCTTGAGCAAGGCGTTCAATAACACGTCGGTAATCGTCCACAAGATCCTGAAAGCTTTCTTCCAGCTGTTCATGTTGCATGCTTATTTCTATTTGGTTCATCTGGTTTGTCAGTTCTTCTGGTCTAAGACATTTTCTCATCTTGGCAAGATCTCTCTGCTTTTTCTAAGCAACAAACACAATTATTGGTTAGACTAAGAAAGCTGATATGTGTCTTTATATTCTTAGAATTTTATTTTTTCAATGTATTTTTATTGATTTCAGAGAGGAAGGGAGAGGGAGAGAGAGAGAGAGAAATAGAAACATCAATAATGAGAGGATCACTGATCAGCTGCCTCCTGCACATCCCTCACTGGAAATTGAGCCTACAACCCAGGCATATGCCCTGACTGGGAATCGAACCAATGACCTCTTGGTTCCTGGGTCAATGTTTAACAGCTGAGCCACACCTGGCTGGGCTATTCTTAGAATTTTAAATCTCCAATATTAAAAATAAGAGTGGCAGGAATATGCCCAAATTTGTCCCATACAGTTTTCTTCTTAAGGAAACCTAAACATAAATTTGACCATGAATTACAATCCCTCTAAAAGGAGTTAACCAGAAGACCTGGAATTTGTGTTAATTGATGATAAAAACAACAATTGGTCAGTATAGACACTCAAATATTTCTTTTTTATTAAATATATTTTTATTTATTTCAGAGAGGAAGGGAGAGGGAGAGATAGAAACATCAATGATGAGAGAAAATCATTGATTGGCTGCCTCCTGCACACTCACTACTGGTGATCCAGTCTGCAACCTGGGCATGTGCCCCTGACTGGAATTGAACCTGGGTCCTTTCAGTCTGCAGACTGACGCTCTATCCATTGAGCCAAACCACCTAGGGCTCAGATATTTCCTTAACCAATAAAATATATTAACTGAAGACAACTGAGATTAAGCACTATTATTATTCATATCACGATTCAATCATTAATTAATTTAATTCCAAGATGATTTTTTTCTTGACACTATGCTCATTTCTAAGTTCCCTTACACAGCAATATACTTATGGACCACATATCAATTTTAACATAAATTGTTGGAAGAGTTTCAGAAAGATAAACCAAAATCTGTGACACTTACTTTCCCTGTTTGAGAAGAAACCACCATGCAGTAGGGATCTGGTAACAACTTTTAAGCAGGACAATGTCAGAAAAATACTGTGTCAGTAATGCTGAGGATGGGACTAGAGGACCAAGTTAGCAGCTACTGAACGAATTCAAGCAAGAGATGATGAAAACTAGACCAAGTCAGCAGCAGCAGAAATAGAAGGGACAGGGCCGATTTCAGGAAGAAAACATTGGGTGATGTGGGGTGGAGAACGACTCCAAGATTCTTGGATGGGTGGCAACATTGCAATATGTGAAACACTACAATAAAGGAAACTTTCTTGCATTTTGGATCAACTGTTCTAGATTACTATATCAATCCTCTTTTACTAGAGTATATAATAAAGAACTCACTTTACATAGAGATAAAAAAAATTACATATATTAACTCATGTAATCCTAACAACTCTATGAGATAGGTACAATTTTCTTCAATTGATAGATGAAGAAAAAAAGGGATACAGGGGTTAAGTAACTTACCATAGAGGTAGTAAGCTGAGAAGCCAGGATTCAGACCCTAATGATCTGACTGGAAGTCTATATTTTCAGTTCCTCTATCTAACTGCCTTTCAAATGACAATTACCATAAAAACAGAATGTCCCTTAAAGGGAACCATAATAATTTTGGAATACTAGGCACCTATGTCATGATTACTGCTTTAAGTTAAAATAAAAGCTCAATATTAAGCTAAATTTATAATCATACACCTTTATAAAACAGGGTAACAACAATAAAGTTTGAAGATAAGCCTATAATGAAATAAGCTGACAGTACAAAAAGACTAGGTTCATACTGGGTCTAAATTGGTGGAGCTAATTAAAGGAGGTTGCTACTATTATAATCAGAAAGAAAAAAATAACTTCATTAAGATGCCCCTCTAAAGCAGTGCTTCTCAAACTTGAATGTGCACAAAGATTGCTGGGGACCTTGTTAAAATGCAGATTTTGATTCAGTAGGTCTGGAGTGGGGTGAGACTCTGCATTTCTAAAAAGCTCCAGATTATTTTAATGTTGCTGATTCACTAATCACACTTTCAATATTAGTTCTAGAGTACTGATGAGCATTCAAATTTATTTTCTAAGGCCAGAACAGGCAGTGTATTCCTTTAATCTTCAAGAACATGGATAACAAATGCTTTGTTTCAGCTGTAACTGATTTTTTTTTCTGCCAAGAGGCATGACTGCATCATATAAAAGAGCACCTAACTCTAGGAAACAGTTCAGGAATCAAAAATGTATTGTGGGCCCTAGCTGGTTTGGCTCAGTGGATAGAATGTCAGCCTGTGGACTGAGGGATCCTGGGTTTGATTCCGGTCAAGGGCATGTGCCTGGGCTGTGGGCTTGATCCCTAGTAGGGGGTACATAGGAGGCACTCGATCAGTGATTCTCTATCATCATTGATGTTTCTAGCCCTCCCTTTCTCTACCTTCCTCTCTGAAATCAATAAAAATATATTTTAAAAAAGTATTGTGTTATGTGATAGGAATATAAGCCCTTTTTCTAAATTGCAAACCAGTTGTACCATTTATTTAGTAATCCATTGCTTGAACCTGCTTCCAATCATATTAAATTCTTATATATAATAAAACTATCAGATTAAGTTCTTAAATATTTCTAGACTATCAGTTCTGCTCCAAATAATTAATAGAATGAGTCATGTGCCTGTAACATAATGTTTTAAATTATTATGCTGTTTTTAACTTTCTAAGAGAGCATACTTCCTGACGTTATCTCCCCCTCCCTTACTATCTTCATTTTCTTCAGTCAATTTTTTTCAGATGGATGTCAAAATTAATTTCTATTATAATTTTAATTGGTATGGCAAATCTATGAATTAAATTCAAGAGTGCTAAGTACCTAGGAATAAAAAATAATAATTTCATGGGAAAAATATAAAGCTATATATGTAAATTCCTCACAAACATGTAAGGTATGGTTCAATATAATTTGAGGTATTTTTATTAATCTTTATATTCCTTAAACTATATATTCAACTTTGTATCTTTGTATATGTATTTTACAAGTTAATCTTTTTTAAAAAAATCCTCACCCGAGAATATGTTTGATTTTAGAAAGAGGGGAAGTGTGGGGGGAGGGGGGAGCAGGAGAAACATCAATGTGAGAAACATTGATTGGTTGCTTCCTGCACCACCCCACTTGGGATCAAACCTGCAACCTTTTGGTTTACGGGATGGCTGTCCAAGAAACTGAGCCACCCAGCCAAGGCACAAATTATTCTTTTAAAAAATTATTTAAAAAAAAAATGTTTTTTATTGATTTTAGAGAAGAAGGGAGAGGAAGTGATAGAAACATCAATGATGAGAGAGAATCATTGATCGGCTGCCTCTGAGGATTAAGCCTGCAACCTGGGCACATGCCCTGACCGGGAATCAAAACCTGACCTCTTGGTTCATAGGTCGACGCTCAACCACTGAGCCACACTGGCTGGGCCTAATTAATCTTTTAAAGAATGTGTATAATTAGATCTTAAGCCCTGGCCAGTGTGGCTCAGTTGGTTGGAGCGTCCTTCCTCCCATACACCAGAAGGTGGTAGGTTTGATTCTTGCACATACTTAGGTTGCAGGTTTGATCCTCAGTCAAGAGTGCATGCAGAAGGCAACTTATTGATGTTCCTCTCTCTTACTCTCTGAGACCCTCTCTTCCTCTCTATAAGATCAATAATAATAAAAATTTTTTTAAAAATCTGATTTGGGGAACACCTTTATCTAGCAAAGTGACATACATTGGGAGCACAAATGAAATGCTGAAAAGGTAGAACTCATTAAGATTGGAATAGACATTCTATAGGCTTCACAATAATTTTTCTCTCTCCATAAACAAAAACTTAATTCCTTCATGGTTTTGAGTCATTGAAAAAAATTTTTTTGTTAATCCTCACAAGAGGGTATTTTTTCCATTGATTTTTAGAGAGAGTGGAAGGGAGGGAGTAGAGGGAGAGAAAGAAACATTATGTGAGAGAGAAACATCAATTGCTTGCCTCCCACACATTCCCTGACCAAGGCCAGGGATGGAACCTGCAACCCAGGTACATGCCCTTGACCAGGTATTGAACCCTTGACCCTTTGGTGTGCGGGCCGATGCTCCAACCACTGAGCAACACCAGACAGAGCGTGTTGAAAAATTTTAATTAAGCAAATGGATTAAACATGGTATTAATGTCAATTTATTTGTTAACATTTGACTTGCATATGAATTAATTTCCAGAAAATAATCCACCCTTCTTGTCTAGTTTTCACAGGTTCCAAGAGGTCTTACAAATAAAATCTCAAAAATGCCACCACCTCTAAAGGTTCCTTAACTTCCATCTGCTGATCTAGCCTCTTTTGTGAAGTATAGACATAAGGTTCTTTTGCAAGAATCCTATATAATGAGAGAGAAATATGCTAATTATCCATTGCGCCCTGAGGCATAATGACCAACCGCATAACGGCCAGATCACTGATCTGCAGGAGGGTGGAGCAGCGAACTACAAGATGGCCGGAGAGCTACCGGAGGGGGCAGGGCAGCAAGCTACGCGGGGAAGGGAGGAGAGAGGCGGGGGAAGCTACAAGAGGGTGGCATCGACCTACTGGTGCACGGATTCGTGCGCAGGGCTACTAGTTTTAAAATAATAATGGTGTGGAAACGTTTAAATTCCAAAGACTTCTCAAAAAAATCTTTAAAGCCCTGGCTGGTGTGACTCGGTTGAGTGTAATCCCATGCACCGAAAGGTCGTGGTTTGATTCTGATCAGGGCACATGCCCAGATTTCGGGTTTGATCCCCAGTCAGGGTACATTCGAAGGCAACTGATTGAAGTTTCTCTCTCACACTGATGTTTCTCTTTCTCTCTCAAAATAAAAACATATTTTTAAAAATCTGCTAAACCTAAGGGAAATATTTTTTAAAAATCTTTAAAAACATGCACAGTGTATTGTATTTCTAAACAGTTCCTCACTATGGAGCTCTGCATTTCCATGTTACAGAACAGAAGCCTAATAAACAGATGCTATTGACAGTCACATAACTTGTAAAAGGTAGAACTAGACCTCATTCCTGATTCCAAACCCAATGAGATAACACCCATTCTAAATTTTATGTCTGTAAACCAATTAGGAATTAAATATGCCTTTGAAACAATATAAAAGGTTTAATGCTAAGACCAAGCAGCTGCACCAATTTTATCTTTTTTTGGGGAAAATTGTTCAAATTTATCTTGAACACCTGAAAATTACTTCTGTTCTAGAGATGGAGTTCCTTTTTCTGCTTTTAAAAAATGATTCTAGTTAATACAGGTTATTTTTTATCTCTTCTTGGCACCAATATAAATGAAGTATCAATGTTTAAAGAACTTTTAAAGTAAGGTACAAGTAATTCTAATATCTATCCAAATAATTTCTTAGTGGGAGAGTGTGTTTAAGTTGATATGTAAACTTGATCCCTTAAATCAGTGGTTCTCAACCTAATGTCTCGATCCTTTAATACAGTTCCTCATGTTGTGGTGACCCCCAACCATAAAATTATTTTCGTTGCTACTTCATAACTGTAATTTTGCTACTGTTATGAATCGTAATGTAAATGTCTGTGTTTTCCGATGGTCTTAGGCGACCCTGCTAGCAGTTCTCAACCTGTGGGTCGCAACCCACAAATTGAGAACCACTGCTGTAGAGCCTAAGACCATCGGAAAACACAGATATTTACATTACGATTCATAACAGTAGCAAAATTATAGTTATGAAGTAGCAACGAAAATAATTTTATGGTTGGGGGTCACCACAACATGAGGAACTGTATTAAAGGGTCGCGGCATTAGAAAGGTTGAGAACCACTGCCTTAAATAAAGGCAGACAGAATTGGTGGACTTTTCTATCAATCAATAAATAAATCATACCTCAGTAATAAGTTAGCAACAATCAAAATTATAATTTCTTTTCATAAAATGTGTTAAAATAAAAATGTAAATTTTACACTCCAAACTTTACCCATTAAAATGCAGGCATATATTTTAGAGATCTAAAAAAAATTCTAAACTGCACTCACTATTTGGCAATTTTACTTTATTCTTAAATTTAATTCTGTATTTGAGAATGCTATGGTAACAAAACAAAGTACACGAATATCAGCTTGGAATGACAAATTGGAGAAAATCATCTGCATACATTCAACAAGGAAATCTTATCAACTACTCCCATGCCTATAGGACATTTAACTCATTTCTTTTTTTTCCTAAATATATTTTTATTGATTTTAGAGAGGAAGGGAAAGGGAGAAAGAAACATCAATGATGAAAATTGACCAGCTGCCTCCTGCACACCCCCACGGGGGATCGAGCCCACAACCCATCCATGTGCCCTGATGGGGAATCAAACCATGACCTCCTAGTTCATAAGTTGATGTTTAACCACTGAGCCACACCAGCCAGGCATCTGAACTCATTTCTAGGCTTTCCCAATTTGTAGTAGGTTTCCTATCCTAAGCATTGTGGCCTTCAAACCAAAGTGGGGGAGTGGGACCCTCAAGCTTTCTTGGTTTTCTCAATGGGATAGAACACTGGATAACTAAATTTATTAAAAAGTACATTGTTATAAGTAGGGTTTGAACAAGTATCTAAAGAATTTGTAATTTGCCTCTGAGCTTTATTTCAAGAATGATGATAACCATTTTGGCTGTTAAGAACCTGAAGTTTAATAACCAGTTTTTGGTTGTCTTTCAGGTAGGTGAAGATGCTGGATAGATGAAGATACTTAATAATATAAAAAAATCACTATCATTCTTTAGAGTAGGAAATACTTGCTTTTGTGAACTATAGAAATTCCCATTATTTGGCCTAACTTTGTGAATACTATTTACATTCAAAATTCATCATCCCCCATTTGCTAGTCTGCCTATGTAAAATGTCACATAAATATTAAATGGGTATAATTCAATAAATTATTTTACAATACTAAAAACAGTTTTGCCCAGCCGGCGTGGCTCAGTGGTTGAGCGTCAACCTATGAACCAGGAGGGTCATGCTTTGAATCCAGTCAGGGCACAGGCCCAGGTTGCGGGCTCGATCCCCAGTGAGTGGCGTGCAGGAGGCAGCTGATCAATAATTCTCTCTTATCATTGATGTTTCTATCTTTCTCTCCCTCTCCCTTCCTCTCTGAAATCAATAAATATATTTTTAAAAATAATACTAAGTTCAGTTATGGTGAAATATAAATGGCAACAAAGGCCATATTTAGGAAGGAGGGAGCAAAGGCAAACAGAATGTATATAACAAATGGGGAGACAGACTCAGAAAAAAACTAAAGATAATTTGTTAGGGAATAATCTGGACATTCAGATTTTTTAAAATTGTATACAAATGAAAGAAAACAACAAAAACCACAGGTAGACTATTCTTAGGGTTAATTTTTAAGTGCATGAAAGATATTTATAGGTTACATTAGAAAATTATGACAGTGAGAATTCTTATAACTAACTAGAAGAATATTTTCACTCTTGTAAAAGTTAATTTAGCAAAATGATTTGGAATTTCCCATACATTGGCATTTGCTAAACTTTCTTCTCCATTTTAAATAGGGGCAAAAATATAATGTTTAAGACTCTTGAAAGTCCTACCTTATATGGGCTAATTAGTCTTCTTTTAATATCCAATCTGTAACTTCTGTATTGTTCAGCATCACTCATGTCAGTTACCAGTAGGCGAAGAATTTCATAAACCCGTCTAGCATGTTTCTAATAAATTAAACAAAAAAATTATATACATTTCTCAAAAGAACATAGGGTATACTGAATACATGCCATAGTCCAGAAACTGTGCTAGGTACCAGATGAAAAGCAGTAAAAGATAGTCTCTGCCCTTAAGGAGCTACTTAGCAGTCTAGTGGGTAACACAAGTGATAGAAATACGCATAAAGTATTATGGGAGCATAACCTGGGAATAAGAGAAATGTTAGAAGAGAATTCCTGGGAGAATCCTGAGCTGAATCTTAAAGGAAAGAGAGCATACCATTCCAGAAAGAAGTGAGGGCATCATATGTGTGTATGTGTAAGCATGCAGAACAGAAGAAGCTTGATAATGCTGGAGCACAAAATGAAAAGTAAGGTGCAGAAGTAGATTGACGTTGGAACAAGAGCACAGAGCCTTATATACTGCATTAAAGAGCTGGGCTTTTTATCTAGTAAGTGACAGAAATGGGGAAGTGAACAAAGTACGCAAATTTGTCAAGTAAAGCATTCTCTCAGCTACACAAAAAGAAAGGCGGGCAGACCAATTAGGAAGCTGAGTTTTAAATCAGGCAAAAGGAAAAAAAAGGGTATGAACTGAGATAGCACATGTAACAATACTAAGGGAACAAGGATTCTAGAAATACAGAAGAGGAAAGATGGGCCATGGAGCAGGATGTGGAATGACAGTGAGTTTTCAGTCTAGAGAGATTCAGGAGGCAGAACAACATAAATCTGAAGAAAAGTCTAGTCTAAGGGTAAGGATTTAAGCAATATCAGTATATAGGCAAGAGTTAAAACTGTAAGCCTGGTTAAGATCTCCTAGGAAAAGCATAAACAACAAAAAGAGTGGAGAGGTCAGAACCCTAGAGTACAGTGACAGTTAGAGGGCAGGCAGAGGACAGAAAAAAACAGTCAAAGAAATATTAGAATTAGGGAGTTTTGGTATCACTGAAGCCAAAGAAGTAGCCCACAGTTTTTATTTGTACTGTTTCACTTATATATTTATTAGGGATGGGGGAGCAGTCAGGTATAGGTAGGTGGGGAAGATGATATTTGAACTTTCTTGGAAGGGATACCTGAGCTGAGCCTGAAAAATGAGTACTATCTGGTCAGGCAAAGATGGAGAAACACAATAAGAGCAAAGGGAATAGCACTCATAAGTAAAGGAACATAATCGGAAAGATGCAGCAAAGCTGAGGAATGGCAAGAGGTTCATTAAAGCCAGAGAATGTAGGAAAGTGGTAGGAAGTTGAGGTAACAAGGTAGGTAGGGTCATGATTATGATGGGTTCTGTGTGCCATACTAAAGAATTTTAATTTAAGAAGAAAAAAAAAGCATGGAGATTCCAACATGGTGGCTGGCAGGAATGGAGTGAGGGAGGGAGTGAGGGAGAGGGTAAGTGTGTGTGTGTTGGGGCCAGCTGGTTTGGGCTCTCTTGGCCATAGAGCCCCTCTGGCTTGGAAACCACACCATCTTAAAGGATTTACAAGGTCCTCCTTGGGAAGAGGCTGCGGGGAGTGGAAACGACTAGGCACCCAGCCTTGCCACCAACCAGACTAGCCATGGCCCAGGCCTGAACCCACAGGCACCCCACCATGGATCCCACGCGCGTGCATCCCAAGGACAAAACCCAGAACCTGCGCATGCCCACAGCAGACACCACCCAGACCACGCACCTAAGTGAACACAGCTAAGGAACCCTGAGCACCTGCCACTGACATCTGTGGGATCAGCTCTGTGGGGGAAAGGGACAATCAAGTCATGAGACTACTCAAGGCAGAACCAGCCTCTGAGCTAAGGAGTCCCCGCCCGCTGGATTACTAGGGGCTTCAACCCCTCAGACCTTCAACCTCAATTAGGTTGCCCAGAGCCAGAAAGGGACAGTGACTCACATTGACCTGTACCAGCAAAGCTCCCTGGAGGCCCAGGATAGACATACCAAGGAACCAGATTCAACAACATCAGAGCAAAATCCAGTGAGCTCCACAAATAGCAGACCCCAAAGTTTTTGAATGTGAGTGTGTGGTTTTGATTTTTGGTGTGTGTGTGTGTGTGTGTGTATGTGTAGACTATATTTTTTGTATTGTTTTTTTTCTTTCTTCTCTTTTTTCTTGCATATCTCTAATTTCTTTCCTTTGATTCTATTCTACTTTTATCTATTCTTATTAATTTTTCTTATTTTTATTTTTTCTCAAAGTAAGAATTTGAGAGTTTTTCTGTTTTACTTTTCCTATCTATATCTTAACATACCCATTATCACTATATTTTAGATTCATTATTATTATTTATTTTGTTTCCTTTTCTTTTTTCTTCCTATATTAGTTCTTTTAGCTTCCTCCTTGCTTTCATATAGCTATTTTTTTTGTCATCTTCTTTCTCCCTTTTTCTTTTCCCCTCTAAGTCTTTGATAGTGTTTTTTAGTTTTTTTTGTTTTTGTTTGTTTTTTGCTTTCTTTTCTTTTTTCTTCTTAGTTTTCCTGTTGTTGTTATTGCACTGAGTAGCTTGATTTATGTGGTATTTTTGGTTTGGTCCTGTTGTGTCTTATTCTGTTCTGTCAGCACCTGTATAACAGCTGGCATGATGATGTTGGGGTTGAACCTTACTGGCAGCAAGTCAGAGGGGAAATCCCTCCCACGGACAAGACAACAACAATCAAGTGCCAATTACAACAGGAGAACCCAAATAACGCAGACAGGGGCATTCCTAGAGCATCCAGCTTAGGTGAACAAAGAGACTGCACCACTGGACCTCTTAAGACACTTTCTACATAAGGCCATCCCACAAAGACTGGCAGGTATAACAGTTCTATTTAATACATAGAAGCAAATACAAATAGACAGCTAAAATGGGGAGACAAAGAAACAACCCCCCAAATGAAAGAAAAGGAATCTCCAGAAAAAGAACTAAATGAAATGGAAGTAAGCAACCTACCAGACATAGAGTTCAAAGTAATGGTTATAAAGGTGCTTAAGAAGCTTAGTGCAAATTACAAGGAACTCAGTGGGAGCTATAGAAGCATGAAAAATGAAATAGAAAGCATTAACCAGAACCAGACAGAAATGAATAACCTATCTGACATCAAGAACACACTGGAAGGAATTAAAAGTAGACTGGATGAAGCAGAGGATCAATCAGCAATCTGGAAGACAAGGTAGAAATAAATACCCAATTAAAGCAAAAAATAGAAAAAGAATTAAAGAGCAGGAAAATAACTTAAGGGAGCTCTGGGAAAACATGGAATGCAACAACATCCGCATTATAGGAATACCAGAAGGGGAAGAAGGTGAGCAAGGAACAGAAAACCTGTTTAAAGAAATAATAACAGAAAACTTCCCCAACCCGATGAAGGAAAATGTCACACAACAGGAGGCACAGAGAGTCCCAATCAAGATGAACCCAAAGAGATCCACACCTAGACACTTCATAATTAAAATGGCAAACATTAAAGCAAAGAATCTTAAAGGCAGCAAGAAAAAGGCAGAAAATTACCTACAAAGGAGTTACCATTAGAATGTCAGCTGACTTCTCAATAGTAGACACTTTAGGCCACAAGGGAGTGGCATGAAGTATTCAAAGTAATGAAAAGCAAGGGCCTAAATCCAAGACTACTGTAACCACCAAGGCTATCATTTAAAATTGAAGGTGAAATAAAAAGCTTTCCAGGCATAAAAAGGTTAAAGGAGTACATTAACACCAAACCAGCAATGCAAGAAATGTTAAAGGGACTGCTTTAAGAAGAAAAGGAGAGAGGATCACAGGCACAAAGAAAATAAAAATGGCAATAAATAAATACCTATCAATAATAACCTTAAATGTAAATAGATTGATTACTAGTAAATGCACCAGTCAAAAGACATAGGGTGAATGAATGGAAAAGAAAACATGACCCATATATATGCTGTCTACAAGAGACCCACCTCAGAACAAAAGATACACACAGAGAGTGAAGGGATGGAAAAATATATTCCATGCAAATGGAAAGGAAAAAAAAAGCTGGGGTAGCAAATACTCATATCAGACAAAATAGACTTCAAAACAAAGGCCATAACAAAAGACAAAGAAGGCCACTTCATAATACTAAAGGGAATGATTCAACAAGAAAATATAACCCTTGTAAACATATATGTACCCAATATAGGAGCACCCAAGTACATAAAAAAATAATTCTTGATGGACTTTAAGGGAGAGATTAACAACAATACAGTAATAGTAGGGGATTTTAACACCTCTCTGACATCACTGGATAGATCTTTTAGACAAAAAATCAACAAGGAAACAGAGGCCTTAAAGGATACACTAGTTCAGATGGATCTAACTGATATTTAAAGAACATTTTACCCCATACCAACAGAATATACATTCTTCTCAAGCACACATGGAACATTCTCAAAGATAGACCACATGTTAGGGCACAAAACAAGTTTATACAAATTCCAGAAGATTGATATAATACCAAGCATCTTCTCGGATCACAATGGCATGAAGGTAAAAATCAACTACAATGAAAAAACTAAAAAAACACTCAAATACTTTGAGGCTGAACAGCATGTTATTAAATAATAAGTGGGTTACCAATGAGATCAAGCAAGACATTAAAAACTTCCTGGAAACAAGTGAAAATGAACACACAACCACTCAAAACCTATGGAACAATGAGAAAGCAGTCCTGAGAGGGAAGTTCATAGGATTACAGGCCTACCTCAAGAAACAAGAAAAAGCACTGATAAACTATTAAACCCTACAACTAAATGAATTAGAAAGAAAACAACGAGAAAAGCCCAGAGGAAGTAGAAGGAAGGGAATAATAAACAACAGAGCAGAAATAAATGACATAGAGACTTAAAAAACAGTATGAAAGATCAATAAATCCAAGAGCTGGTTCTCTGAAAAGATAAACAAGATTGATGAACCCCCAGCCAGACTCATCAAGAAACAAAGAGAGAGGTCCTACATAAATACAATCAGAAATGAAAGAGGCAATATAACAACGGACCCACTGGAGACTGAGCCCACATCCCGGGCATGTGCCCTGACTAGGAATCGAACCGTAACCTCCTGGTTATAGGTTGACACTCAACTATTGAGCTACGCTGGCCAGGCATAAAACACTCTTTATCTGAAAGCCAGAAGCCATTATAGTGTGTTAATACAGGAGAAATGGAAAGTTTCAGGTCAAATTAAGTTGTTTGGGTCAGTGATTAGGAAACTTTTGGTATAGTTTTGGAGCTCAGGAGGAAAATATGGACTGAGGATATAGATGAGATCTCCCAGGAAGAATAAACAGAATGAAAATGAGGACTGAATAAAGAATTTTTGGAAATAATTATATTTAGGGAGGATACAGAAGAATAGAAGCGACTGAAAGGATGTCAAAAACGATGATTATGGAGTTCGGGGGTTATCTGGTGCTATCTGCTGCTACAACTTCCATGTTTGATCCTTTGCAATGTCAGGCTTTGACAACTTAAACAAGGATTTCTACTAGAGAAGTTACAGCATCAGTAACCAATCACAGCAGTCCTATGATTATGGAGGAAGTGGAGGCTATGACTATTCTCAGCAAAGCCGATTTGTCCCTCCAGACAAACATGCAGCCACAACAGCCATACAGGGGCAGGTTTTCCAGCCAACTCAGCCTTGTACTCCACTACACCTCAGCCATTCAATGGAAACAACTTGGAGAATGAGCCACCTTTATTAGAAGAATTAGGTATCAATTTTGACCACATCTGGCAAAAAATATTAACAGTATTACATCCATTAAAAGTAAGGTAGCTCAGCTGATTAGAGCAGTGGTCGGCAAACTGCGGCTCGCGAGCCACATGCGGCTCTTTGGCCCCTTGAGTGTGGCTCTTCCACAAAATGCCACGTGCGGGGGCGCACGTACAGTGCGATTGAAACTTCGTGGCCCATGCGCAGAAGCCGGTTTTCGGCTCTCAAAAGAAATTTCAATCGTTGTACTGTTGATATTTGGCTCTGTTGACTAATGAGTTTGCAGACCACTGGGTTAGAGCATCATCCAATACCCAAAGGTTGCAGATTAATCCCTGGTCAGGGAATATACAAGAATCAACCAGTAAATGCATAAATAAGTGGAACAACAGCCCTGGCCAGTTTGGCTCAGTGGATAGAGAGAGCATCAGTCTGTGGACTAAGGTCCTGGGTTCAATGCTGGTCAGGGGCACATGCCCGTTCTGCGGGCTCGATCCCCAGTGGGGACGTGCAGGAGGCAGCTGATCAATGATTCTCTTTCATCATTGATGTTTTTATCTCTCTCTCCCTCTCCCTTCCTCTCTGAAATCAATAAAAATGTTTAAAAAATAAATAACTAGAACAACAAACTGATGTTTCTCTGTCTCTCTGTCTCTCTCTCTCTCTCTCTCTCATCAATTTTTTAAAAAAAGTAGGCAATAGCAACATCATAAATGAAACTGATCTGGTAGGACCCATGGTTTTTGCCTTGCCTTTGGAATCACACTGTTACTGGCTGGCAAAATCCGATATGGCTATGTATATGGAATCAATGTAATTGGATGTCTAGGAATGTTTTGTTTATTAAACTTAATGAGTATGACAGGTGTTTCATTTGGTTGTGTGGCAAGTGTCCTTGGATATTGTCTTCTTTCCATGATTCCACTTTCCAACTTTGCAGTGATATTTTCTTTGCAAGAATGGTAGGAATCATTCCTGCTTGTTGGAATTATTGGTGTCATTTTTCTGCTTCCAAAATTTTAATTTCTGTATTAGCCAAGGAAGGATAGCAACTTCTAGTAGCATATCCTTGTGCTTTGTTAAATGGAGTATGCCCTAATTTCCGTTTTTGAACTGAATTTATTTGGGATGTGGACATCATTAGGCCAAACATACAAAAAGGACTTCGAACTCTTAAATTGAATTAGCAAACTGCTACAGTGCAACTATCATGAAGATCTAATGTTTGACTATGAGAGCAATAGAAATAAACATGTATCTTTTGTTCATTTTTATAGACCTTTCTAATACTATATTAGATCTACCTGCAGTATGATTAGCTTTAAGTGTTTGTGCTTATACAAATAAGAAGTGCTATTCTTTCCTGTTCCTGCAGCCTTTGAAAAACAACTTTTTTCCTTAAACTATATTATGTTTTTTATAGTTTTTCATCAACTGTGCAAAACTAACCACAAAGCTGATAAATCTTTCCTAAAAACAACCGGTCATAGTAAAGAAGACACAGACTTATTGCAGAAATATCTTCCCAAGGAATTAGGAAAGAAAAAATCACCTGTACTTTCAAGTCAGATGTACTTCAAGCAAAAAAATGATCCCAATGTAGTTTGAGTTTGCACTTCAAAAATCTGACATTCCTTAAAATTATCTCACAGAATTTTTGCTAAAATTCAATGATGCAGAAAGAAGTTCACAGCCTGCCCTATTGTAGATGTGAAATGGGAACACCTGTTTAGATATTAGCATTAACTAAATCATAGTGACCTAGACTGGCCATATTAATGCTTATAGTTGGATCTCCATATTTCCCAGGAAAAAGAAAATCACTAACTTTTTTTGAAAAAATATTTAAAGTGTCACAGTTTCAGTATTGCAGTTATGAATGTAAAGTGCATTTGATACTTATTAATTAAAATTTCCCAATTTAAAAAAAGATGATCACAATGGTAAGTGGAAAACCAGGAACTGTAGTGCCTTAGAAGCCAAAGGAGGGTAGGTCAATAGTATCAAATGCTAGTCCTTATTATTGGAATACCCTTCATTCCACATACTTTCATAATCCAAATCCTACCCGTTCTTTAAGGCTTAGATCAAATGCAAACCCAAAACACTCTGATTCCCTTGCTTACATAAATAATAATAAATTCCCTCCTCTCAACTCCCATGCTATTTTTTCTGTACCTATCTTAAGATACTTACTACTTTATTTTTTAAGTATATTTTTATTGATTTCAGAGAGGAAGGAAGAGGAAAAGAGAAAGAAAAATCAGTGGAGAGAATCATTATTCAGCTGCCTCCTGCACTCCCCACGCTGGGGATCGAGCCTGCAACCCAGGCCAACCCAGGCATATGCCCTGATGGGGAATCGAACTGTGAACTCAACCACTAAGCCATGCTTTACTACTTTAAAACTCAAGTAAATATAAAGTGAAAGTTAAGTGTTTTATTTCAACCCCTTCTCCCTGCCAAAACTATCTCCAGGGGTATTAAGTACTTTACCAGTTTAGATAAACACTTTCTTAAAAAGCAAAAATAAGATCCCAATATTCACCTTTTTCTGCTTGTTACACTTAACATAACCATTAAATAAATTATTTTCCCACTCCATTAATGAGGAAATTGAGGCACAGGAGACAAACTAAATTGCCCTAAGTCACAGACCAAGTGGTGGAGCCAGATTTGAACCCAAACAATCTGGCTTCAGAGCCTGTATAACAACTGTTACTTCCCACACATGTATTCTTAATGTATTTGCAATATTTAAGTTATATACTTCAATACCTTATTTACTTTGAACTTTTGTTGTGCCTCTATTGCCATATCTTCATTGAATCCTTGCATTAACTTTTCCCGAGAAAAACAGGGCAAATCTTGACAAAGCTTCACAAGCACAAAGTCTCTTAAGTTCACATAGCTTTCGGATGGATCTTCCGCTAAAGAAATAAAGCAAAATAACATTTCCTTTACCCGACATAATGTCTTTATTATTTACAATCTCAATATATATGCTAGTCTAGAAGAAAGGCAAATTTTCTTAAAACTATTATACATATACAAAAGTTACAATATGAAAGGATTATTCATTATAAATCAAATAATAATACTATTATTTTTGCCTAATAAAATTATAGGTGCAATCCTTTTGCAAAGACATATTTATTTGTGAAATTAGAGCTATCTTCAAATTTAAACTTAAAAAAATATTTTAATTGACTGGTGTGTTACCATATGCATCTTAGTTTTATTTTCAATTAAAGTAGCTGTATAAACAAGAGATTAAGGTTTGGATAATCAATTCCAAATGCAAACATTTTCTGATATCTAAGGGTTCCAAAGCTCAACTTCCTTACTTTAATCCAATAACCTTTATAGTTTGCAATAGTTCTTTCACTTCATTAAAAAATTCTTCTTTTATAAAAGCAAATCATTTTTTAGAGAGTAAAATGAGACTATGATATCGATCCTTTCTTAACTGCATCTGAGTAGCATAAATCTTCCTTTATGTTTGTCTATGTTATCTACATTAGACTAAGTAGTAGATAAGGAAAACATCAAAACATGATGGGTAAAAAGAATACTGCACAATCAGAGAACATGAGCTTGAGGACTATTCTGTCATTCACAGATGTAGGACCATGAGCAAGTCACCTTAATTCTCTAAGTCTTCATTTTCTGATCAGTAGAGGCTTAGAAACAAAGAATGTTAAAATCTGAGCTAATTCATGGATCACAAGACTTAATATTGTTACAGTATCAATAATACTCTACAAATTATTCAATGCAATCCCTATCAAAATCCCAGCTGGCCTTTTTGTTTCAGAAATTAATAAATTCATTCTAAAATTCATATGGATATGCAAAGAACACAGAAGAGAGAATACAAAATTGAAAAAGAACAAAAGTTAGAGGACTCACATTTCTTAATTTCACAACTTACTACAAAGCTACAGTAATCAAGCACAAGGATATATAGATCAAGGAATTGAATTGAGAATTAAAAATAAACCCATATATTTGTGGTCCATTTTTGAGAAGACAGACAATTCAATGAGGGAAAGAACAGTCTTTTAACAAATGATACTCAGACAAAGGGATTGCCAGAAACCAAAGAATGAAGTTGGACCCCCTTTCCTCACACCACACAAAAATGAACTCAATATGGATTATAGACCTAAATGTAAGAGATAAAGCTATAAAACTCTTAGATGAAAAAAGGAGTAAATCTTCATGACTTTTGGTTAGGCAATGGTTTCTTAGATAACAGAACCAAAACACAAGCAATGAAAAAATAGATATACTGGGCTATATAAATATTTAAAACTCTTGTGCTTCAAATTATACCATTAAGAAAATGAAGAAACAACCCCACAAGGGTAAAAAATATTTGCAAATCATATATATAAGAGACCTATATTTAGACTTCTTAAAAAATGTTTATAATTCAATAAAAAAGACAACCCAATTTTAAAAATGGGCAAAGGAAGTATACACATTTCTCAAGGAGATATACAAATGGACAATAAGCACATGAAAAGATGCTTAACATCACTAGCCACAAAGAAATCAAAATCAAAGGAAATACCATTTCATGTCCACTAGAATGACTAGAATAAAAAAGTAGCAAATACTGATGATGGTGTGGAAAAATTGCAACCCCCATACACTCCTTGTGGAAATGTAAAATGGTACAGCCACTGTGGAAATAGTGTGATTGTTCCTCAAAAGATGAAACATAGTAACCATACTCTCCATAATTTCTGGTCCTAGGTATGTACCCAAGGGATATAAAAAGATTTCCATTGTCAAATGGAACTCTCTTCATAATTCTGGAAGAAGCAAATCATTGATTCTATTTATAAAGTTACACAAATGAGAAGTATTCAAATGTGTGATATATCTTAAGATACTGATATTGTCAAAATGAAGATGGCTCAAGATATAAAGAATCATCTTCTAGTATTTTACTTTAAAATTAAGTACTAAAAAGGAAGAAAGGTGGCAATTACACCACAAACACCTATGTATCCTATAACACAGGCCATCGATGGTAAGTTTTAATTATCACTCTATCTGGCTCTATGTCAAGTAAGCAAAAGGCCATCTCAATATAAAGAATATCCTGAATTGCAAAAGGAGATCCAAAGCCTGCAAAAATCCACAAAGTTAAGAAAAAACACACACAAAATAATGAAGAAACAGGCAATTAAAATGACTTAGAGGAGAAAATTCCACTTTTTAAAAGGACTGGGTATAGAATCTAGAACTATCTTAATGAGAACAGCTGATAAGGCATTTTTAGTATTTTATAATGCTGAGAAATGGTAACACTGAAAATAAAGGCTGATACCCCAGTTTTCAAATTCAGAAGTCCTTTAGCATGTTTAGCCTATTCTCTTAACAGACTTCAGTTTGCAATGAATAAAGGCTACCATTATTGATGACCCTTCACTGAAATTTAAGAAATAAAATTCTTTATCTGCTAATTGGTGCTAAGTATCAAGGACTTCATTGGTTGGAACAGACAGAAGAAAGTGGTTAAGAGGCTTCACAGAAACAACCCCTGCTGACACATTACCCACTAGAGAAGACAAAGACTACTTATGTGAACTCCAGATTAAAATCACCACAAAAAAAGTCCCTTCATGTAGCACCAAGTCCAAGCTCTATAAGTAAACAGAAGCTAAACAATTTTCAGCTTAGCTAAAAAGAAGTGTTATCATTTGTATTATGTTTCTATATTTTACAAGTCACTAAGTTAGTGAAGGTGAAACAAAAATAACTTTTGATATTAATTAACTTTAGTAATGACTGCTTTATCTCCCAAACTTCTAAACCATTTCACAGTAGTAAAGTCATGTGAAAACATAATTCAACTCTATAAACATAGAACTCCCTTTTAAAAACATGCTTTCCCTCCAATTTATTAATCTACAGGATCAATTCAAAATCTGTTTTGGGGTAACTTTAATTTTATTTAGCCTGGGCAAGCAAAACCACTATATTACATTAAAAAGGAAGACACTAATAATCTGCCTACTAGCCTATTTATATATTCTAGTCCCACATCCAGTGTATTTTTTTGATGTCATTAAACAAATTGACAAAATTCCAAAATAGCATTTTTGTTTATATTTTTGTGCATGTTAAGTGTTATAGTTTTAAAAACAAAGATGTATTAAAACTCTTACAGAATTAATAACATTTAATACCTAATTTGGATGTGAATATCTGGCACAGTAATTTTCTTGGCGGGAGGGTGACTTTCAGTTCAATCAGCAACTTTATGAGTAACAAATTTGAAACAGTGTTACTCAAGAATGAAATAATAACAATATAAATGTTCCTTGGGCCACTTGGTTCTTTGGTAGTTCACATTTACATACTATCTATCATCTGTAACTCTAGCTAATGATGACTTTTTCATTAAAGAGTCTCTTTTCCTCTTTTCTTATTCATAATATTATTTCTATGGCTAATTTATACTGAAAGATGTTTTCAAAACAATTAGGCCTACATTACACCTTATAAACTACTGTTGTGAAGACATGCATTTTAGGAATATAAAACACACTCTTTAAGATATGTGTATTCTATTCAGGAACTACTTATTTGGCTTTTTTTCCCCTCAGTAAGTTTTAGAATATTCTGCTCCTACATGAAAATTTGAGCATGGTCTCTGAGCAATGCAACTGTTTGCTAAATAAAATGAACAAATAAGTTATACCATATTTACAACATATTCATTCCTAACCAAGATTTCCCAATATATATTCAATTCAGTATCTTCAATTTGTTCAATTAATAAGCACTTCATATGTAGAGATGTATTCCAATACCACAAAAGCATATGATTTAAGCCATCTTTAGACAGTGCCAAAAAGACCCAAGGACAATGCTGTTTAAAATAGAATACTTATCTCTGCCCCCAAAAATGATCAATCTGCAAGTTTTTTTCTAGAAAGTCTCTTTCAGTACAAATCAAAACTTACATACCTGTAATATCAAGAACAGAAGGAGATGCAATGTAATATCTATGAACTGTTTCAAGAAGTCGAGCACCATGGCCTTGACCTTGAAATGGAGTCAATATCAGCATCTGACTACAGTAAAGAAATGATTTTAAAGTTAAAATATCACATGACCAGTTTAAAAATTGCAAATAACTAGAGTATTATGAACATTTTAAAATCTGCATGACTTTTTTTTTCAATCAACTGTCAAAAAATCCAAAAATTATTAAGATATTCCAAATTGGCTTAATCTTCCTCACTGTTTCCAAGGGAACAATGAAATAAATCAGTACACAGCCAATGAATAATGGTGATTTTTAAAAAACAAATCAACACTATTATAACAAGTATTGGAAACTTCAGCAGTTCCTTCTTCTGAAATAAAAGGCAGGGCACGTGTTATACTGCCAATTACCTTACACGTGGCCGGGTTTTGTCTGGGTACACATAGTAATTATAGACTGTCATGTAGCCTACGGTCGCAAAGAGCGTAGCTCCATCCTTATTATACTTCTCAAATCTGCAGATAAAACAGAAAGCCAAGCAGGTCAATTACAGTCACGCTCCCATGCAGTGTCCATTTTCTTTTCCATTCTCTGACTGAATTTTCAGTGTCAGCAAGCTACTCTGTGAGGGCCCAATGGGTACACCTGCTATGTTCTGAATGTACAATTCACTTAATTGGTGTGCAGCAACTTGGATAAATCAGACCTCTTTACATCACTTCAGTGCACTTGCCTATTATAAAGATGAATAGGTGGCAAGTAAAAGAAAACATAGGCAAAGCTCATTTTACTGTTTAAGCCTACATTCAGGGCCCTAACGGACAACAGCATTTAATTCAGCTCTATTCTCAAAGTCTCCCAAGGCATAATGAAGGAAAACTCAAGCCTCATAAACAATAGTTTTTCTTTCCTGGGAAAAATATCATTATACTGTCCCAATAATTGGGTCGCCACAATTAAAATGCTAGCTTTGTGGAGGTAATAAGGTCTACTGTTGCTTTAGAACTGTACTTACACTAGAAAGTAGTGCCATCTTTCATCATCCACGTCAATAAAGCTAGCAGTTTCAATAAACCACATCAAAAAGGTCTGAAGCCTTTCATGATATTCTCGAAAGCCTCTACATGTCATGTCAGCCTAGGGAAAAAGCCAGGAAAAGTCAGGTGAAACTCATCACAGAGGTACGTGAAAATGTGGAGAACACAAAACAATCCTGTGGGAAAATGTTTAGAAGTTTCAGATTAAGATGTGTGCACAGACACACACAAAATATATCTTTGTTTTCAATGCTGACAAAACTTTGTTTCCTGAAGTCAGAATAAATCACTGAAAATAACAACAAAACAGCACATGGGTTCCTTTTACCCAAGAAATATTTAGACTTATTTTTACCTTGTATATCTGAAAGGTAAAGTTCTCCCCTGTTGGACTTAGAACCGAGTATGTATGGAGTAAGGTTCCAAATGGCTTGAAATCAACTTCTTTTTCCAGTAAAGAAAGAAAATCATTTGTGTTTGTGCAAAATCCAGGTGGAATGATTTGTCTAATTTTGCCCTCGACATCATCTGCCTAAGGAATGGAGGTGAAAGGACATAAGAATACATTAATAACAAATTTTACTTTTAGTTAAATATGCTTAATTTTTTTGAAATGGACAAAACCTACAAAAATCACAAAACTTTAAGTTCATAAACTAAAAAGTAAACATGTAGTGAACTGGGAAAGGATGAGTTTCATGTACATTAGATACTGTCACACAAATCTGAGATTAAAGCATAACATAAAAATAAAAAAGAGGAGGCAAGTAGCTTGAAATCAAGTGCAAGAATGAGAGCTACTGAAATTTCTAATATCATTTAGAAAATGCTTACTATATCCCTTCAGGACAGTTTGAACTGGCCAAAACAAAGGCTGCTTATTATTTAATGTGTGTGAAGGAGACCATATTATCCAAGACATGAAAAGATCACCAGCAGTAGTGAAGTGAGGCTAGGGTATGACCAAAGTAACAACCTCACAATGAACAAATAGGTCATAACTCCTCATAACCAAACTCAAAATTAAGATAATTTTTAAATTATACCCTCTTAGGAAATACATAAATTATATGAACAGATATATTATCCACTCATCCCTATAATGTGACATAATTCTTATGGATTTAGATTTGTGACAGTAAAAAAGAGACAAGTCTGGACAACAAAATTAAATTCAGAGATTAAAATTACCCTTGTTAAACAACCTCAATGAATGTTAAAACTATCAGCTGAGCAGACTTCATAATCCTTTTCAAACCCCCAAAAGACCACTTGATTGAATACATTTACTACTTCTCTTTAACCATGAATATTTGATGAAGTCTTACAATAAAGTATTACTGCTTCTCACCAGGCAATAAAACTTAATGAATTGGTCTCAACTTAACAAAACCTTATCCTTCAATACAGTCCCTAAAAGCCTGACATTACATTCAACAAAATGAGCTTGCATACTATTCAAACTTTTTTTCTGAACAATGAGGCCAGGTTTTTACTTAATGGAGTTTGCCGTGAGTTCAGCTGTAATGTTTGTATTGTATCTATTTCCACAAGGACTGACACAAGAACACTTTGTGTTAACTTACTAAGCAGCTCTTTCATACCGTTTACATGCATGATGGGTATTAGTTCTAAACCAAGACCCTTGCTACTTAGCATTCAAAACAGGGAAATTAAGATGCTTAGGACAAAATACACTACAAAAGGCTAATACAACATGCTACTAATTCCTGTCCTTTCAACCATCTTTTAACTAAGTAGAAGCAATGCACCTGCAGATGAATAGCACTTTATTATCATTCAGTTACATTTTAGGATACAGAACCAAGGATGGAGTTTATCACAAACAAGTTCTATTTTCAGTGCTTTGGTACCACCAACATTTATATATATCTTATTTATAGCTATAAAAAAGAGAGCTATTATTTAAAATATAGCTGTTCAACATTTTGCCCAACAGCTTATTTCTAATATGTACACTAGTCCTTGCAATCCATTTACATTCAAGATCAAATAAACTGCATTTGGTAGGATTATTTTTATTTAAAAAGTACTGTTTGATAAATATTTCTCCTTGAAACTGCTATCTAATGTGAAGAAACCATCTTAAGCATATTTTATATAATCTGTACAATTTCACTAATTACAAGAGGAAATTGTAATAAAAAGGGATAGTTTTAATAGGTCTGTTGTGTGGCAATCAAAATCCAGAGTACTGATGGGTAAAGTAGTGTAATTTTAGTTCAAGTTTAAAAAAAGAAACACTACTTAAAGATGTTTATAATCTACCAGTTTAAAAGAAAACACTTCAAGGCATTTATAATGTATATAATTTTAACTTTTTAAAAACATTCCCTATGTTCTTTCTTTTCAACAAGGCATTGGCAAAAGCATGATCAAATGAGTTCACATATCTTGCATCAAGTAGTAGTTCTGGTGGAAGGCAGAACAACACAAAAGTTTGAACACAACAAAGCTGAAAGAGTGTTAATGTTTAACTTTCAAAAGATAGCTATTTATTGTACTAAATATTTTCAAATAATTATTTTGCTCTGGGCAAGTTTACACATTACTTTAAGAATTTTCACAGGGGAATAAAAGGCTAAGTTTAAAAACAAGAAATCTAGCCCTAACCGGTTTGGCTCAGTGGATAGAGTGTCGGCCTGCGGACTGAAAGGTCACAGGTTCGATTCTGGTCAAGGGCATGTACCTTGGTTGCAGGCACATCACCAGTAGGAGGTGTGCAGGAGGCAGCTGATCGATGATGTTTCTCTCTCATCGATGTTTCTAACTCTCTATCCCTCTCCCTTACTCTCTGTAAAAAATCAATAAAATATATTTTTTTTAAAAATAAAATAAAAAAATAAAAACAAGAAATTTATTATAACAGGTTAGAGAAAATTTACAGGGTAGGACAAAAGTAGGTTTACAGTTGTATGGAAAATAATTCAATAATTAATAAATAACAACACAAGAATAAACTCTATTTCTGGCACTCACAACTGTAAATCTACTTTGGTCCCACCCTGTGTATCTGATATGTTACATAAAATATATAACATAAAACCAAATAGCTTTTCAAATCTAGAATTCAGAACTTTGCATTACTAAAAGAAAACTGTTTACATTTCTCTATTAAATGGATTGTGCCTTAGGAAAAAAACATTCTATAAACATCATGTTTTTGAGATCTGTATTCCTCTTTTTCCAAAGGAATAAATATATTTTAGATCAGTTAAATATTCATTTCTCATAATGGATTAATGACCAGATAATAAAATCATTCAAGATCAAATAAACTAGAGAAAAACTCTAACCATTTTTAATTGAATGTCGAATTAAAGATTAACTGAAACCTTTAGTTCCAAGGATTGTGGCTAAAGGTTTAGATTCCATTTCTGAAGATCGCTGAAAAATTCCCTATCTTGAAGAACATTATTCTAAACTTCAATTAAAATTATACAAAAACATAGTTAATGAAAGGATAACAAATTAAGCTGAAAAGATCAAGAATTCAGAATAAAACCTAGTACATTTAATTAATAAAATCATGCCTTACAAATGTTTTCCTAACATTTGGCAGCATTTTTTAAAAAGGAAAAGTATAAAACTAACTATTCTATTTAGGTCTTATATTATGTGAATCATGATGAAATGTTTTAGATTTATACTCTCTCATTATGGTCATTTCAACTTCTGACTTCTATATTTTGTTACATATGTTCCCATGAAGCAATTTTTGCTTTTCCTCATCACTGCTTAAAGCAATGTGCCTGAGAATAACTGGTAGTCTGCTATAATAGAAATATGTTTACACTTACATTTGTGTTTATATACATTTGAAAACCAAATTACATTAAGTCCTCACTTAATGTCATTGATAAGTTCCATGATTTTAAGAGAAACGATGTATAATGAAACCAATTTTACCACAGGATAATTGATGAGTTTATACATGAGTTAAATTCCTACAGCATATGATCAATGTTATACTAGTAATGACTCTGAATGAAACAAAATTATTCAAGGACCTGCTATACCTCGTCAGTGTCTTAACCTAACAGCACCATTTGTCTAAATTTGTCTATGGAGAGTTATTTGTGAAACAGCAATTTTAAAGGCATGTTAAGTAGGTGGTACCTGCTGTCCTTTATTTGGCTAAGGTGGCAGAGTTAATATCTACACTATATAAGAGAAATATGCAAATTGCCCATACCTCTGCGACAACCACCAGCCAATCAGGAGTATGCAAATTAACCCAACAAAGATGGCGGGTTAATTTGCATACACAGGCGCAGAGCGAAGACTGAAGGCTCCGGCCCGAGCGAAGACTGAAGACTGGAGACGACTGAAGACTGAAGAGGCTTGGCTTCTCCGCTATGGCTGGAGCGGAGAAGCCTAGCCTTGAGGCTTGGCTTCTCTGCTGCGGCCAGAGTGGAGAAGCCAAGCCTCGCTGCAGCCAGAGCGAAGGCCTGGGTCCTGGGTGCTGGAGGAAAACTGGTGCCAGCAGCCAGGGGAAGGATGGCCTATTGGACGAATCTTTGTGCAACAGGCCTCTAGTTAATTATAATTCTAAGAATACCTAAGATATGCTATAAAATCAAGTGAAGAAAATTCCATATTTACTTAATTTGCTCAATTTTAAATTCTCGGGGAGGGAGAGGAGGGGTAATGAGAAGAGATAAACCAAAGAACTTATATATTTACTAGAGACCCAGTGCACAAAATTGGTGCACAGATAGGGTCCCTAAGCCTGGCCGGTGATCAGGGCCGATTGGGGCCTTCCAGCTGCCAGCCAGGGCCTTCCTTCGTTCCGCGCCACCCTCTGATAGCGCACATCATAGTGAGTGATCGAACTCCCGGTCGAACTCCTGAGGGGACACTTTGCATATCAGCCTTTTATATATATACTAGAAGCCCAATGCAGGAAGATTCGTGCTAGAATGGGCTTTCCTTTCCCTGGCTGCCTGCACTGCCTTCCCACTCCGGCCCAGCCCCTTTCCGCTCAGGCCCCGGAGCCACCTCTTTCCACTCCGGCCCCGCCTTCCCACACTGCCCTAAGGCCCTGAGAGACCAGCGGTGGGGCAGAACGCCTGCGTCGTCACCATGGCAACGATGCAAGCGTCCCGCCCCCGTCGCTTGGTGCCTGTGTATGCAAATTAACTGCCACCTTTGTGAATCACTCCTGATTGGCTGGTGGCATAGCAGAGGTACAGACAATTTACATGTTTGTCTATTATTAGGTAAGATAGATAAATAGAAGATATGTACAGCCCATGGATACAGACAATAGTGTGTTAAAGGCCGGGTGGGGAGGCTGGGCAGAGGGAGATATATGGGGATGGGGGGGATGGGCCATCTGTAATACTGTCAATAATTTTAAAAATGTTAAAAAAATAAAAACTTGGAATCTAAACATTTTTTAAAATTCTCTTACAATATTTAAGTTGTAAAAATTTAATTACTGTTAGAGAAATTAACTGTAAACTTTTCCACCACTGGAAAAACAATGGTTGTATTGTTTGTTTATATTACATTAGTGTTTTGCTACATGAACTCACCAACAAAATTCCAAAATAAAAACCTCAATATATGATTTTAAATCTAAACATATAATTTTTAAAATTTTCTATAATCAATAAAAATAAAATTTAAAAATATTATTGATATTTTATACTCCATAAAAAGCATTACTCATAAAGAGCACTCAAAATTATTTTTAAAAAGAGTATAGTGAAATATTATTAGTCTAATAAAGATTATTTTTTCATTTCCTCAAGATTAGCTTTTTGTAAATGTGCAGGATTTTTCTGTAAGAGGCTAAAGAATCCAGAAAAAAATCTCGAAATCTGCTCTTACCTACTCACAAATTCAATCCATATATGGGAGACAACATAAGTAGATTACTGAAATTCACAGATAATGCCTTATCCATGTATTAAAACTTTCTCTACCAAACCTTTCTCAGAAATGCTAACAATAGCAGTATTGAACAATCCTAGTTATACACCCTTTCACTTAAAAGCAATGAAATTACCTCAAGAGAGAGCAGGCGGTATTAATAAAAGCAAAGGTCAGGGATAACCATAAAATGAACAAACTATCAGTGTCTGAATAATCAAGTTTACTGTACTGTACAATTCAGAATAATTATGGCTGCCTTTAAAGATGAAGGCTAGTGGAGATATTTTATAGGCATCTTAATTGTCACTAAAAAAATTTAGGTGCAACTGGAAAACTCCATATGGAAAAGAAAAAGTAGTAATGTAATGGCAAAATTCTAGTAAGCAAACTTATAAGCAGATCTGCTGTGGTTTCTGACCATCTAAAATGGTATACTTTTCATATACAAAAATGCTACATAGTATAGTCTGCAAAATCACATATGTAATAGTCTCAAACCTAACACACCTAAAACAAAAATCTTGATTTCCCCCCTAAATCTTTTCCAATCTTTCCTATTTCATTTAATAGTACCACTATTTTTTTAAGCAGTGGGGTCTTCCTTATTCCTCTTTCCAAAATATATCCTCCTCAATAAAACAACTGAATGCAGTAACACTACAATGTTCTGGTCTCCTTCCTTTCAGTCTTTCAGAACACACTACAGTGTGTTCTTTGCATAACACCAGAATCATTTAAAAAGTAAAAACCATATCATAGGACCCCACCTACTTAAATCCTTTAAAGCCTATCAACTATTCTTACCCCACGTGATCTAGTTTTGCCAAGCACTTCCATCATTTACTATCCTCTCTTCCATCACCACGGTGATTAATGATGGTGATCTTCCTGGACTACAAAAATGCCAAGTGTTCTTATTTCAGGGCCTTTGCATATGTTGGTCCTTTTGCTAACTAAGCACTTCCATTACATGGCTGGCTCTTCTTCATTTAAAACCCAGCAAAATGTTTCTTCATAACACTATCTAAATTTCATTTGTTTATTTACTACTAGAGGCCCAGTGCACAAAATTTGTGCATGGAAGGGGTCCCTAGGCCTGGCCCGAGATCAGGGGCTATTGGGGCCATCTCGCCCAGACCCTGGAGGCCTGCTGCTGGTCAGGGGCTGCCGGAAAGGGGGGAGAGATAGGGGGAGGGGCCATGGGAGGTTTGCTGGCCGAGGGGAGGAACCAGGAGATGTTTGCCAGCCATGGGAGGTTGGCTGTGGGAGTGCACTGACCACCAGGGGGCAGCTCCTGCGTTGAGCGTCTGCCCCCTGGTGGTCAGTGCACGTCATAGCGACTGGTCAACCAGTCGTTCCGGTTGTTCAGTTGTAACAGTCACTTAGGCTTTTATATATATAGATTTGTTTACTGACTGTTCCTCTTGCCTAGAATATAAGCTCCATGAGAGCAGCAACTTTGATTTGTTTGCCACTATATCCCCGGCATCAAGAAAACAGAAGGCACTATGGAATGAACATTCTTGCTGCAAACTGAGATAGAAGAGGCAAGCCCATTCCCTAACATCCACTACCTATCCTCTATTTATTTATTTATTTATTTATTTATTTATTTATTTATTATTGATTTCAGAGAGGAAGGGAGAGGGAGAGAGAGAGATACAAATATCAATGATGAGAGAGAATCATTGATTGGCTGCTTCCTGCACCCCCTACTGGGGATCAAGCCTGCAACCAGGGCATCTACCCTTAACCGGAATCAAACCCAGGACCCTTCAGTTTGCAGGCCGACACTCTATCCACTGAACCAAACCAGCTAGGGCTACCCATTCTCTTTTCATAAGGGGGAACAAGTGTTTGCTTGAACATATAATTTAAATAAATGATCTTCAATCATGAAGCAAATAATCCTACAAAAAGACATTATAAAAGATTGATTCCTTACTTGCAACACAGTACTTCTAAATGGGAAAACCTGGCTTTCAAGAATGGAACAATTAGAAGTCAATGCAAATACATAGCTATTTTCACTGCACATAGTATTTGAAAGATTTGTCAATAATCACATCAATAGTTCCTTTGGAAGAAATCAATTCTCAACACTATCAGCTGGAACTTAAAAACCCACCAAAATCCTCAAACAACCAGTGAATTTTGTACAACACAAGAGAAAATACCACCTGCATTTTTAATTAGAGTATCTAGCTGGGCTTGAGAATTTAACAATCTAATAAGAAACAGTTGACTATGGAAAACTACATTTTAATAAGTCTGTGTTAAATACTACTTTAGCTAAGATTAAATCTTTTCAAACATCAAATCACCATGACTACAGCATAATTCAGAAATACTTTTAAATCTGCAAAATTTAAAAAAATTCCAAGGGATATAAACCACTGAATAAAACAAATACTGTATTAAATAAAGTTATATATTATTTATCTGACAAGCTTAGTCATCTTGAACAGAGGCTGGGAAGTGGGAACCAAAAAAAAGTAAGTGCTCAAACTATTTCTGACACTAACGTTGAATAATGGATATAAGAGATTATTTTAGACCTCTTTTATTCTATAGCCAAGTCATGTTACAGTTCCATTAAGCTTACCAATATGGTATTTTCACCCATAAGGGGACTATCTGCAAGAGAGAAGCACCTTACAACAGCAGGAAATTGAGATTTTATAGCATAAAAGTATGGGAGTTGGGGGAAAATAAAGTATACATTGTAAAAACAGAAATAAAACTGATAAGCACAAGAGCCTGGGCCCATTTAGAGCTGGTCATAAGTAGTCCTAACATTTTTAAATATAGGATATTACTATACGTTATGCCTATTGCCATTATCTCCTGGTACAACTTTTAAAAATATATTTTTATTGATTTCAGGTAGGAAGGGAGAGGGAGAGAGAGATATAAACATCAGTGATGAGCGAGAATCATTGATCGGCTGTCTCCTGTGCACGCCCCCATACTGGGGATCGAGCCCGCAACCTGAGCATGTGCTCTGACTAGGAATCGAACTGTGATCTCCTGGTTCATGGGTTGATGCTCAACCACTGAGCCACGTAAGCTGGGCTCTCCTAGAACAATCTTGATTATTTACTAGTTGTGTGACCTTGGTAAGTAATAGTAAAAGACCATATCAACCAGTCCAAATAATGAAAGGAGGTTCTAAAAAAAATATATAGGGGTATGAGCTTGGCAAAAGATTTAAGTCAGAAGTTTAAAGTCAGTTTAAAGCCTTGGAAAAGTTGACTTCATTGTTAACGCTTTAAGAACTGCTATTTCTAGCCCTAACCGGTTTGGCTCAGTGGATAGAGTGTCGGCCTGTGGACTGAAAGGTCCCAGGTTCGATTCCGGTCAAGGGCATGTACCTTGGTTGAGGGCACATCCCCAGTAGGAGGTGTGCAGGAGGCAACTGATTGATGTTTCTCTCTCATCGATGTTTCTAACTTTCTATCCCTCTCCCTTCCTCTCTGTAAAAAAATCAATAAAAAATATATTAAAAAAACAAAGAACTGCTATTTCTACAAAAGAAAGTATGACATTCAGTATGTACTAATACATAAGATCTTCATTTTCCACATTATAATTTTCTGCCTAGTTGTATGTAGCAGTATTATCAATACTATGACTGATTTTATCTGATAAAACTTGCTGGCTTCAAAGGTCCAAACAATAAGAGCCTTTATTACAAAATGAAATTTCCAAGTTTCCATTTGTGACTCAGTGACAAAAATGTCATTTTTTAAAAATCAACTCTGAAGTAATTCTTTATTCTTTATTATTTTTATTAGTTTCAGAGAGGAAAGGAGAGGGAGAGAGAGATAGAAACATCAATGATGAGAATCATGGATCGGCTGCCTCCTGCACACCCCCTACTGGGGATTGAGCCCACAACCCAGGTATGGGCCCTTGACCGGAATCGAACCCAGGACCCTTAGGCCTGCAGGCTAAACTGGCTAGGGCTCTGTGAAGTAATTCTTGATGAAAGTTTTAATGAAAGTTTTAATGCCTTTAAATAGGAATGCCCAGAACCCAAACAAGTCTAAAACATAATTTTCTTAAATCCCTTCAAAGATTCATGTCCATCCCCAAAAATGCAAAATACACCACCCCCACAGGCCAACATCCCAAAAAGCTTCAACCATTCTAGCATTAACTCAAGTCCAAAATATCATCATCTAAGTTATCTAAATCAGGTATGAGTCAGACTCTGGCTATGACAGACATACCATGGAACAAAATTCCTTTCCACTTGAAACTAGAAAACAAGTTATCACTTCTAAAATACAACGGTAAGACAGGCATAGGACAAAAGTTATAGATTCTCCCATTTCAAAGGGAGAAAGTGGTAGGAAGACGGAAGTCACTGGGCCAACCAATCTCAAAATCCAGCAAATCAAATTCCATTATATTTCAAGGCCTGGGAATACTGTGATCTGTGGCTTTACCCTTTGGGCTTGAAACTCCACTCTCAAGAGTCATTCTTCCTTTTCTTTTTTATTTTTAATTTTGAAAAAAATGTTTTTATTGACTTTTTAGAGAAAGAGAAAGGGAAAGGGAAAGATCAATCAGCTGCCTCCTGCATGCACCAGGGATCAAACTGAAACCTGGGCATGTGCCCTGACCGGGAACTGAACCAGCAACCTTTCGGTGCACAGGATGATGCTCAACCAACTGAACCACACCAGCCAGGACTATTCTTCCTTTTCTTGAAGGCTATTTGCAGCTGTTTCCTGCTTATTGAATTTTGAAAGTTCATCAGCCTTCCTTCATCTGGTCAGTCCAAACTGGCAGTGTTTCTGCTGATAAAATATTCTCAAAACTCTTGTGAGTCACCTGTGTATGCCACAAGGGTTCTCATTGTTAGATACGTAAGACGGTCCTCCATAGATCTTCCCTGATCTCTCTATTCAATCTCTATTCCTGGCTTTTGCTGAAACTACTGAGGAAATCCATGAGCCACATGCAAAAGGTTATCTAGACACCCTCCTGGCTTTCCCTTCATAGCCACAGTTTCCTGACAATGAATTTCCTAATTTTAGTGTCTGCTGCAAACTGGATAGGTTGAGAATCTTCCAAATCATCAAGTCCTGAATCTTTTTTGCTCTAACAAGTTACCACAAACGTAGAGGCTTAAAATAACAGAAACTTATTTTCTCATGGTCTAGCAGCAAAGTCTAAAATCCAGTATCACTGAGCTGAAATCAAGGTGTCAACAGGACCACACTCCCTCCAGAGGCTCTAGAGAAATTTTCCTCACCTCTTCCAATTTCTGATGGCTACCTGCATTCCTTGACTTGTGGCCACATCACTCTGCCTCTGTATTCATCCTGCCTTTGGGGGGGGGGGGGGGGTGTCATAATTTAGCCTGCCACAGAAGCATACTCTTCAATTACTCTCTGCCTTTACCCTCTTTGGGTCAATTTGTTTCAAATAGTTTTTTATAATGTAATTAGCTTCATTACCCATGTTCATATTAGCAAAGTTTGTGGGATTAGAAATGCAGCATGAGAAATGTAAATAGGCAGATTCTACATGAAGTAGAAAATTTAGTTATTTCCCTCCATCTTATTTAACTGCTGGGAAAAGAAGTAATTTTCATGTGCATAATTAAAAAAAACAAAAGTTGGTAAATAAAATACTACTTTGATCATAAAAATGAAGGTTTTTATGGAGAAGGTCCATTCAAGAAACATATCAGAATAAGGGTCAAAATTGCAAGGTTAATGAGATAACAGGCAAACATCTCCATAACTTAAGATTGAATATGTGGTTTCAGAGCTACTAAGTAACAGATTTTCTCCTCCCTCAAATCTTTAAATTTTAAAACCTGTTTTATAGTCAAATGAAAAATAGAGTCCAAAATAAATTTATTTCTCTTCTTACCTCTACACAGTCAAAGTTCTCATTGACTTTCGATGCATATTCAACACGGAACATTGTTGACAGGCTACCCGCAATATAGTACAACAAGATCTTCAGACCCTTGTAACCAAAAGCAGTTTCGCTAAAAGGGGGAAAAACAGCAGTTAACTAAGATCTCAAAATGAATCTTTGCAAAGTCATTATAAAGTATTAACCCTATATAAACAAGTTTAGGTCTACTGGTAGTTTTTTTTTGTGTGTGTGTGTGTGTGCTTTATTTATTTCATCTTTATTGTTCAGATTATTACAGTTGTTCCTCTTTTTTTTCCCCCCATAGCTCCCCTCCACACGGTTCCCACCCCACCCCACCTCATACCCTTACCCCCCCCACTGTCCTCATCCATAGGTGTACAATTTTTGTCCAATCTCTTCCCGCACCCCCCAGACTCCTTCCCCCCCCCCCCCAGGATTGTCAGTCCACACCCTTTCTATGCCCCGGATTCTATTATATTCACCAGTTTATTCTGTTCATCAGATTTTTTATTCACTTGATTTTTAGATTCACTTGTTGATAAATATGTATTTGTTGTTCATAATTTTTATCTTTACCTTTTTATTCTTCTTCCTCTTCTTAAAGAATACCTTTCAGCATTTCATATAATACTGGTTTGGTGCTGATGAACTCCTTTAGCTTTTTCTTATCTGTGAAGGTCTTTATCTGACCTTCAATTCTGAATGATAGCTATGCTGGGTAGAGTAATCTTGGTTGTAGGTTCTTGCTATTCATCACTTTGAATATTTCTTGCCACTCTAGTCTGGCCTGCATAGTTTCTGTTGAGAAATCAGCTGACAGTTGTATGGGTGCTCCCTTGTAGGTAACTGTTTTTCTCTTGCTGCTTTTAATATTCTCTCTTTGTATTTTGCTCTTGGCATTTTAATTATGATGTGTCTTGGTGTGGTCCTCTTTGGATTCCTTTTGTTTGGGGTTCTGTGTGCTTCCTGGACTTGTAAGTCTATTTCTTTCACCAGGTGGGGGAAGTTTTCGGTCATTACGTCTTCAAATAGGTTTTCAGTACCTTGCTCTCTTCTTCTGGCACCCCCATAATTCGGATATTGGTACGCTTGAAGTTGTCCCAGAGGCTCCTTATACTATCTTCATATTTTTGGATTATCTTTTCTTTTTGCTTTTCTGGTTGGGTGTTTTTTGCTTCTTCATATTTCAAATTTTGACATGATTCTTGCAATCCTCTAGTTCCATGGTCGGCAAACTGTGGCTTGCAAGCCACATGCGGCTCTTTGGCCCCTTGAGTGTGGCTCTTCCACAAAATACCACGGCCTGGGCGAGTCTATTTTGAAGAAGTGGTGTTAGAAGAAACTTAAGTTTAAAAAATTTGGCTCTCAAAAGAAATTTCAATCGTTGTACTGTTGATATTTGGCTCTGTTGACTAATGAGTTTGCCGACCACTGCTCTAGTCTACTGTTGGATCTCTGTATATTATTTTTTATTTCAGTCAGTGTATGCTTAATTTCTAGTTGGTCCTTTTTCATATCCTCGAGGGTCTCACTAAATTTATCGGCCTTTTTTTAGAAAATTCTTGAAAAACCTTATAACCGTGGTTTTGAACTCTATATCCAGTCATTTGCTTTCCTCCATTTCTTTCATTTGTGACCTGTTTCTTTGTCTCCGCATTTTGGCTGCTTCCCTGAGTTGATAGAGTGGTTTTGTGTGCTAGGTGTCGTATAGGGCCCAGTGGCTCAGCCTCCCCAGTTACCTGAGGTGGACACTCTTGGTGCACCCCTTTGTGGGCTGTGTGCACAGTCTTGTTGTAGTTAAGCCTTGATTGTTGTTGGTATCACTGGGAGGAATTGACCTTCAGGCCAATTGGCTGTGAGGATCAGCTGTGTCTATGATGGGAGAACTTCTGTGCTGGAGACACCCTTATGAGGCAATACTTGCTTCAGTGGGGCTTTGGTGCTCACTGAGTCTGCTCCCTGAGTGTGTCCCTTATGGATCTGAGGAGTTGTAATCTGGATGGTCCTACTCTGACCCCTGGGTTCACTGGCTCTTGGATCTCCAAGGAGATGCTAATTTAGCCTCTGCCTGAGGCCACCCAGCAGGAGCTACAGAGAGATCTGCAGATTCCTCTTCTTTGTTTGGGGTTTGGAGGTGCCCAGATGAGGCCCAGCTGTGAAGCAATGCAAGCTGCTGTGGGGCCTTGGGCCTTCTTTTGGATGTTCTGGGTCTCTCTGACTCAGCTGCAGTTTGATAAGTTTAGAATTTAAGGTACCAGGCCATTCATATGCAAAAGCCTCTGCGCACAGCTTGGGTGGGGCGGAGTCTCAGGGCAGAGCAAACAGCAATGGCTTCCCGTCAGCCCTGCCCTAAGAGGCCCCTTGGTCTCAGTGTCCCACGGTAATTGCTGCAAGCACCTCTGAGAGAAAGCCGCCCTCGAGTTCCACCCACTTCCAGACAGTCCAGTTTCTCCCCATGAGTCTGGGTCCCTAGAGTCTTGCCCGGAACTGGAGTTCAGAGCAGTTGGGAGCTTGTGTCTCCCTCCAGCTTGAAAAAAGCCAGCCGCTTACTCAGTTGCCAGCCCTCTCCGTACGCGCATCGGGACCTCTGCCTTCCGCACCTCCTCTGAGTCTCAGTGTGCTTTTCTCTTTCCTTCTAGTTGTAGAATTTCCACTCAGCCAGTCTTCCTGTGGTTCTGGATGATGTCCGTTTTGTCTTTTAGTTGTAGTTTTGAAGTTGTTGTGCAAGGCGGCAAGTTCAGGTGTTTACCTATGTCACCATCTTGGTTTCTCCTCTATTGGTAGTTTTAAGATTTTAACTTTACTTCTTAAAAAACAGAAATATGTGTAATGAAACAGTGCCTCAGTTTTCCTCATTTATAAAATAAGCGAGAATAATAGCTCCAACCTCAGGGATACTGTTTGGGTTAAATACACAGTTAA
>NW_027645567.1:17500-24243 GCF_951640355.1 Cnephaeus nilssonii | reverse complement strand
CGCCCCCAGGGCATCGCACTAACGACGCTGCGCTGTGGTGGGAACAGATGATGCGGCATCAACCGGCCGCCCACCGTGCGAAACAGGCGCCTCAGACAGAAACACGGGGCGGAAGGCCCCGCTCCTCCCGCCCCGGGCCGCCTCCCCCCCCCCCCCCCCCCCCCCCCCCCCGGCTGCGAGGCTACCGCGCCGAGGCCGTGGGAAGGGAGGTCCGGTCCTGGGCGCACACCAGGGCTGCGCTGGGGGCCCGAGGCGCCCACGGGCGGGAAGACGCTGCCGCACAGACACCAGCAAAGGCCTCGCTGGAGTCCGGGTCTTAAAAAGCCACAAATGAGCGCAGAGCCTCGCGTTACCCACGGAAAAGGGGCTGAGGAAGCGCCTCGGAAAGGGCGCCTGGTCCCCGTGGACACGGGCGGAGCGCGGCGCGTCCTCAGTGGCTCCACTGCGCCCGGAGGGAGCGGGAATGGAGGGCCGCGCGCTCCTCCTCTGCCTCCCCCCTCCTTCCGGGGAGCCAGCAGGAGAGTCCTGGTCTCACTGTATTAAACACACAGTCCTGGTCCCACACACAGCCTCCCCCTCCCAGCAGGAGCCCGGTCTGCCGTGCGCAGCCCGGGAGTCCGCCCTGGTTCCCGCGGCTCCAGGTGCTCCGGGCAGGCGAGCTGCTGCGTCTCCGTCTCCAGGCACCTGGCTCCATGGGAGAGAGCGCGGGGCTGCGTCCCCGGTGGCCGCCCTGCGGGGGCGGGGGGTGGGGGGGACGGGGCCGGGGAGGGAGGTCCCAGCCGAGACCTGCTCCAGGACGGAGGGGCCCGGGCAGCGCGCAGGCCTCGGGGCACTTCCGTCCCAGCCCCCGAGGACGCTGGCCGAGAGTCTCTCCAAATTGTGATTCAGGGGCCGAAGGTGTCCCCCCGCCCCCCACACCCCTCAAGTACCTAAACCCGGCGGTTGTTACATGTAAAACAAACATCTGGAGAGCCATAGGCCGACCAGCCAGGGGACCGTGGGACCAGGAGCACCCGTGGGTGTGTTTGGGTCTCATGTGCCCCCGACCCGAGCTGAAGAAGCCGGCGACCCAGCAATGCCAACCAGAGCAGCAAGACGTCCCCCACACTCGCTTCCTTTGGCCAAAGGCCCGGGAAGGCCGCCTGTCCTCCAGGGCTGGTTCCGGGTTCAGGGTTTGGGGTTCGGGGTTCGTAAACAAATCCCACGTGGAGACGAGGAGACGCCTTCTGGAGCTCCCGACCTGCGGCGCTGATGGGCGTGAGGGACTCCGGTCCACGGGAAGGGGGTGTTGATTGGTGTCTAGTTTTCTTGCTGGGACCGTCTTCATGGTTTTGGTATTGGAGACGCACCCCCTTCGTGAGCCGGGGCTGTTGCTGGCTCTTCCTTTCCCTGCGGGAGGTCGTGCAGAATTGGGGGGTCCCATTCCCCATCGAAACATTCAGGCCCCGATATTTCATTTTGGGGAGCTTTTAAAATGATGAGCCAAATTCCCTTCATGGCCACGATACAGAGTCCTGGTAGCTTGTGTTTTGCGAGGGACGGCCCAGCAGCGCCCACGTTGCCGTGTGTGTGTGTGTGTGTGTGTGTGTGTGTGTGTGTGTGTTCTTCGTCGCCCTCCTGTATTGGGGTTCCTGTTCTTGTGTCTGCAGCAAAGCCCCGTTCCCCATTTGGAGTTGGCGATTCCTGGCTTTGCTGTTCTCGAGGTCCATCCCGCCGGAGCGGCCACGCAGTCGTGTTGTTCTTGTGGGGAGCAGCTCTTTGTCCCCCCGATTTTCTCTCGTGCTTTCCCGTTTCCAACCCCCCTGATTCCTTCTTTCATCTGGACGATGGCGTCTTTCTCTTGCGTCGGGACTGTCTGGCCGGGCTTCCGTATAGGTCCTCGAAAAGGAGAGAAAAGGCACCCAGATTGGAAGGAAAGACATCCTGCGGCCCCTATCGGAGAGTGAAGTCCTCTCCTTAGGCAAGTTCAAGGAAGATACACACCCCAAAAAGCCAAACAACAGAATAACCACCCTCCGAGAACCAGGACAGATAAGGGACTTTGAAGGGTCACAGGACACAAGATAAGCATCCAAAAGTCTACAGTGTTTCTGAGCATGAGCCAGGGACGCCAAAGTAATAATTCCAATGCCGTCTACAGTCACTCAGAAAAAGAAAACACGGAGCTAGCTGTAAATCTAACAAAAATGCACAGCGCTCATAATATGCCGGAAACTCCGAAATGGGGCTGAGAGAAATCGAAGCGGATCGGAATCGATGGGGAGGCATACCATGTTCATGAACGGAGTCTCCCCAGGTTGACTTACAGGTAACGCAATTTTTATTAAAACCCAGCACGGTGTTTTTTTCACAGATACAGACAAGGTTATTTAAAAATGTATAAGGCAAAGCAAGGGAAGGGAAATAGTTAAAGGCGGTTCGAGACAGAAGAATGACGTGGCAGGATTAAGGCCACCCAATGTCAAGGCCACCGTCACCAGATGGCGTGCACCGCAGAGGGACAGGCACAGGTCGGCGGACAGAAGAGGGATCCTGGGAAGAGACCCCGACCTACGCCCGACTCGTTCTGACAAAGCTGCAGGAGCAGTTCAGTGGAGGAAATTAATCTGTTCTTGAACGTTCCCTCTTGTTTTAATTGACTTTAAAGAGAGGAAGGGGGAGGGAGAGATTCAAGCATCGATGAGAGAGAAACATTGGTTCGCTGCCTCCTGCCCGTGCCCTGACTGAGGATCGAACCGGCGACCTCCTGGTGCACGGACGACGCCCAAACAACGGAGCCGCATCCGTCGGGCGACGGTTAGTCTTTAGCAAATGGTGCTGGAGAAACGGACATGGGAAGGTAACACATGACCGTGGATCTAAATTGCCTACAATTTGTACACAATCAGCTCAGAATGTACCACGATTCACATGTCACTGTAAAAATATAAACCTTTTAGGAAAAAAGAGGAGAAAAGTCTTGGGGACCTACAGCTCGGCAGCGAGCTCTTTGACACAAAGACAGTCTGTCAGGGACAAACTAGCAGGTCAGACTCCTCAAGGTGACAGCCTTCTGCTCCAGGCACCCTGTTCAGGGACGGGAAGACCAGCTCCGATGGGAGGGAGCCATTTGTAGAAATCACAATCCACAGCCGCGTGGCTCAGGGGTTGAGCGACCACCTGTGAGCCAGGAGGTCACGGTTCCATTCCGGTCAGGGCACACGCCCGGGTTGTGGGCTCGATCCCAGCGTGGGGCGTGCAGGAAGCAGCCAGTCAGCGATTCTCTCTCATCATTGGTGTTTCTCTCTCTCCCTTCCTCTCCCTTCCTCTCTGACATCAATACAAATATTATTTAAAAAAAAATCACAATCCACAGAGTGCTGGGGTCTAGAATCGAAAAGAACTCTTGGAACTTGGCAGTGAAAACAAGCACACGGACCCACTCAGATCCCGGGCAGGGGCATGAAGACACCCTTTGCCAAAGAGGCCGTGCGGATCCCGCCCGAGTCCCCAGAACCGTGGTCGGCAAACCGCGGCTCGAGAGCCACATGCGGCTCCTTGGCCCCTTGAGTGTGGCTCTTCCACAAAATACCACGGCCTGGGCGAGTCTATTCTGAAGAAGTGGCGTTAGAAGACGTTTAAGTTTAAAAAATTTGGCTCTCCAAAGAAATTCCAGTTGTTGTGCTGTTGACATTTGGCTCTGTGGACGAATGAGTTTGCCGACCGCTGCCCCAGAAGATCTCCAGCATCGCCAACCGCGAGGGAAACGCAGATCAACGCCGCGAGGCGCGAGCACGCCTGTCGGAACGGCTGCCTGTCAGCCGCGCTGTCAAGGATGCGGGGAAAGTGGGTCGCTCCGACGGGGCTGGTGTCAGCGGAAAACGGCGCAGCCGCTCACGGAGACAGCTCGGCGGCTTCTCAGAGCTCCACACACAGCTGCACGGCAGCCAGGAGGCCGCTCCGGCTCGTTCCCCGCCCGCCCCCTCCCCGCGGGCACCCGTCAGCCGTGCCTGTGTCTGCGAGCCCGTGTCTGTTCCGTTTGTTTATTTTTAGGTTCCACACAGAGGGGAGATCACGTGGTGTGTGTCTTTCCCTGTCTGACATGTTTCATTTAGTGCAACTCCCTCTCGGTCCCTCCGCGCTGTCACCAGTGGGGGGTTCTGGGACGGCTGGAGAGGATTCCCAGGACCCCCCCCCCCCCTCCAGGCACCGCCTTGGACACCTCGCCTGTTCCCGTTTGTGGCGACGGAGAGCCACGCCGCGGTGAGCACCGAGGTGCCTGCGTCCGTTTGAATTCGGTTATTGATTTCTTCAGATGGGTCCCCAGCGGTGGGATCGCTGAGGCCTCAGGCAGCTCCGGGTCTGATTTTCTGAGGAAGCTCCACGCCGCTTCCCACGAGGCCGCGCCCGTCTGCGCTCCCACCGGCCGTGCGAGGGCCCCTTCCCCACGTCCTCGCCAGCCTTGTCCTGGGCTGATGCGCTGAGGGTCGCCGTCCTGACAGGTGTGAGGGGGGACCTCCTTGGGGCTGTAGTTGGCATCGCTCTGCTGGTCAGGGACGTTGAGCTTCTTGCCAGGCGTCTGTCGGCGTCCGTCTGTCCGCTTCGGAGGCGTGTCGACGCAGGCCCTGTGCCCACGTTGTACGTCGGTTGGCGGTTTCGGTTGGGCTGTGTGCGCTGTTCTGTGTCTGCTGGATACCAGCCCTTTGTGGGGTGTGTCCCAGGTGAGGTCCTCGCCCGCCCAGCAGGCTGCCTCTCAGGCTCCTGGACAAGAGCCGGAGAATACAGACTTCTCCCACGGCGGCGCCCGCACACGAGCGCTCCGAGGTCAGCGATGACGCCCGGCCCGAGACCGCCCGCCTGCGCTTCGTGCGTGGCCCATGGCGGTGACGGCAGCGTGCACGGTCCCTGTGGGATGAGACGGGAGTTGCAGACGGACATCGACAGGCGTCTCTTCGTGGTTTTCGCCTGTTGCCGTTCTCAATCTCAGCTTCCTGGGGCTCCCGACGCGGACGTCAGAAAGCGGGGTCCGCCCTGGTTTCCGTGACACCGACAATGCGTCTTCTGCCACCTCCCAACCCCTCTGGTCTCAGCTCCGAAAACCGTGCTGATGACGCGAAAACCTCAGAAATGCGAGCACGCGGCGCCGTGACCGAACGAACGTGTCCGCGGACGTGGGGGGGCTCTCAGTCCTCCACGGCGGCACGGGGGTGGCGGCACCATGGGTGGCTGCGTTCTCCCAGAGCTTCTCTTCATCGGCAGCATCTCGGCGCTGCCGGCTCCACCTCCACGGCTTGACCTTGGCCGACACCTCAGGGTCACCCTAGACTCTCCTCCAGCGCTTCCCTCCTGACCCCCCGGGGAATCTTCCAGAAGAATCACATGCAACCCACCTTCAGAATAAATTGCGCCCTGGCCGGTGTGCTCAGTGGGTAGAGCCTCGGCCTGTGGACCGAGAGGTCCCGGGTTCGATTCCGGTCAAGGGCACGTGTCTCGGTTGCAGGCTCCTCCCCGGCCCGGGCCCTGGTCAGGGAGCGTGCAGGAGGCGACCCATCGATGTGTTTCTCTCACATCGATATTTCTCTCTGTCTCTCCCTCTCTCCCACTGTCTCTGAAATCAGTGGGAACATGTCCTCGGGCGAGGATTAACAACAATAACAAGAAATAAATAAATGGAGGTTCGGGCCATCCCCCCTCTGTCTGCCACGGCACCCCACCCAGTTCCCCATCATCGCGTGTCTGGGACGTGACCCCTCCTGACGGACGGCCGTTCATGTCTGCTCTCAGCCTGGCCCCTGCTAACCCAGGAGGGCCCGCCTCCCCTCCCTCCTCCCTCCTCTCTCCTCCCTCCTCCCCCCTCCTCCCTCCTCCCCCCTTCCCCCTCCTCCTCCCGTCCCCAGACCCCGGCACGCTGGGCCTCGGTCATCGTGCCGCCGCCGCCGGCCTGTCCGGGTTCACTGTCCGTCTGTCCCGCGGGAGCCGCGCAGCAGGGGAAGGGCTGCCTGAGGGCGAGGGCAGTGCCGGCCCCGCAGGCGCCCGCGACCCCCGTGGTGCAGCCTCGCAGGAGGAAGCCAGCGCGCTCTTCGGCCTGGAAGCCGCGGGGCCCACAGCGCGGCCGTCTGCTGCCCGAAGGAAGGAGAGGCCGAGGCTCTGTGTCCCTTTCAGTTCCCGCCCACGTCGAGGGCCGTCCGTCGTGGGAGGGGAACAGGCCGAGGGGGTCGCAGGGAGCCAGCCTGGACAGAAACCACGGAGGACGGGCGTCTTGCTCGTGGCTATAAAGTTAGCAACAAGCCGACGCCGGTCATCGAGTTCCGGGCGGGAATTTTAGAAGAAACGTGTTTGACTCCAGAGGGGTCCCTGCACACTGCCCGGCGGAGGAGGGGTTTGGACGGGGGCACAGCCTCTGAGGTCCCCGTGGGGGGAACACGATGGGGTGCGGCTGGTGGGAGGGGCAGGGTAGGCAGACACTCTGCGGCCCTCAGCTCTCTCTCCCCTCCCCTCCCCTCCCACTGCGTCCCCACCAGCCAGGCCTCGGGCCGGGAGCCTCTGTGGGCAGATGGGTTCTGACACCAGCTGTGCATCCTGGTGGCCGGAGAAGCCCGGAGCCTGGACACAGGACGGCGCCAGGTCCGGGCGGCCGGGGCGCTGAGGTCCGGGAGGCGGCGGAGGGGGCCCGGGCCGCCTCCAGGTAAAGGAGCTTCTCCAAGCGGAAGGGGACCGTGTGAGCGCCTCCCAGCGCCCATTTCACAGATGGGGAGACTGAGGCC
>NW_027645567.1:0-15000 GCF_951640355.1 Cnephaeus nilssonii | reverse complement strand
CCTGGGCCGCCGGGCCCTTTGATGTCTGCAAAACAGAGCCGAGGACTGGCCTTCCTCCCAGCATCTCCGCAAATCCCACCCCGGGGAGACGCCTGGATGGCGGCCTCGGGCTGCGGCCCAGCTAATGAGCTCTGGGGCCACTTCTCAGCAGCAGCAGCAGCAGCGAGGGCCGGAGACGTGGGGCCAGCGCCACAGAGCTGATGGTCTCGGCCTCCCCAGGTCCCCGCCCGGCTCTCAGGCCTTTATGCCCGGCTGCTCCTCCCTGGGAGGTGGAAAGGGGGAGCAACGAGCAGCCGGTGCGCGCACGGGGGGAGGATGAGGGCCGCCCACAGGTCCTGAGGCCGAGGGTCCGGCCGACTGTTCGCGACCCCGTCCTGTGGGAGGAAGCCGGAGGGCCCGCGGGGCTGTGGACCCTGCGGGGACCGTTCGGGACAATTTCACAAGCGCTCTCCGCCTCTCTGCAGACGCCCGGCCAAGCACAGGGTTAAAGAGATGACGAAGACGCTCCCCACCTTCAGGCGACCCCAATCTGTCATCAGCCCTCCTGCCACTGTTGGTGTTAATCATCATTCGCACAGAGCTCTCTCTACCCTCGGAGACACCCCATTGAGGCTCCCGGGGGAGGCGCTGGGGGGGTTGGGGAAAAGTGTCCACCCTTTGCACGTGGGCGTAGCGTCACTTCCGTTTCTCCTTGTGGAGCCTGGTCCACTCCCGGCTGCAAGGGGAGGGGCGCGTCTCTGGCACCTGGGCCGTTACAGGCCCCCCTCCCTCCCCCCCCTCCCCCACGGCCCCTCCCAGGGCCCTCTGACCCTCCTACCCAGGGAGCAAGGACGGTGGCTCTGAGCCCGCTCTGCCAGCAGGCCCCCACCCCACGCGGCCGTTCCGTCAGGACTCGGAGCTTCATCATCTTTGATGCTGTGATCGAGAATTTCTTCCGTTCATCAGCGATCCCTGAACTATATTTCCCGAGCGTCCCGCTAATGTTTCACGGGGGTCGTCCACGCTACCTACAGCTCACCCTGTTGACTCACCCGGTTTTGGAACCGAGGAACTGGTGAATTAATAATCCCAAACAATGGTGATGGGGTGGGAGGCTCGGGCATCTCCGCGGGACGCACGAACCAAGGCAGGCGCGGCCGGGGAGCGGAGCGGGCTCCACGCTTATTAGTTTGGCCGTCTGCGCGCGCGTGCGGACTTCCGGCTGAATAAACACGGCGTTTGCTCAGGTCCCCGAGGCCTTTGAAAAAGTCAGTTATTGAAAGGCTCGCTCGGAAAGCTTTTAACCTCGGCCTAATTAGCGCCGGCTCGCTCACCGCCGTGTGCCTCCCTTAATGCAGAGCGGAGCGTGGGCGGCTGTCATTAGCCGGGTTAAGTGAGTCTGTTTTGCGTAATTGTGTCCTCGAGATAAACGCGATGCCGTGTTGGCTGGGAACCTTCTGTCGCACCCAGACGTTCTGCGGGGTCACGGCCGTCATTCCAGCGTCTTCTCGGTTTAAAAACAAAGCGTGGACACGTCTAAATAAACAGCACGCTAGATCGGGGTGGGCATGAGTAAGGGTGGGCCTGGTGTCCCTACACCGTGCTGGTTGGGATGCTGTGTGACGGTGTGGCTGGGGGATTGTGGGAATATCCTGTCCTAGTTGGGATGCTGTGTGATGGTGTGGATGGGGGATTGTGGGAATATCCCGTGCTGGTTGGGATGCTGTGTGACGGTGTGGATGGGGGATTGTGGGAATATCCCGTGCTGGTTGGGATGCTGTGTGACGGTGTGGATGGGGGATTGTGGGAATATCCCGTGCTGGTTGGGATGCTGTGTAACGGTGTGGGTGGGGGATTGTGGGAATATCCCGTGCTGGTTGGGATGCTGTGTGATGGTGTGAATGGGGGATTGTGGGAATATCCCGTGCTGGTTGGGATGCTGTGTGACGGTGTGGATGGGGGATTGTGGGAATATCCCGTGCTGGTTGGGATGCTGTGTGACGGTGTGGATGGGGGATTGTGGGAATATCCCGTGCTGGTTGGGATGCTGTGTGACGGTGTGGATGGGGGATTGTGGGAATATCCCGTCCTGGTTGGGATGCTGTGTGACGGTGTGGGTGGGGGATTGTGGGAATATCCCGTGCTGGTTGGGATGCTGTGTGACGGTGTGGCTGGGGGATTGTGGGAATATCCCGTGCTGGTTGGGATGCTGTGTGACGGTGTGGGTGGGGGATTGTGGGAATATCCCGTGCTGGTTGGGATGCTGTGTGACGGTGTGATGGGGGATTGTGGGAATATCCCGTGCTGGTTGGGATGCTGTGTGACGGTGTGGGTGGGGGATTGTGGGAATATCCCGTGCTGGTTGGGATGCTGTGTGACGGTGTGGCTGGGGGATTGTGGGAATATCCCGTGCTGGTTGGGATGCTGTGTGACGGTGTGGGTGGGGGATTGTGGGAATATCCCGTGCTGGTTGGGATGCTGTGTGACGGTGTGATGGGGGATTGTGGGAATATCCCGTGCTGGTTGGGATGCTGTGTGACGGTGTGGATGGGGGATTGTGGGAATATCCCGTGCTGGTTGGGATGCTGTGTGACGGTGTGGCTGGGGGATTGTGGGAATATCCCGTGCTGGTTGGGATGCTGTGTGACAGTGTGGGTGGGGGATTGTGGGAATATCCCGTGCTGGTTGTGATGCTGTGTGACGGTGTGGATGGGGGATTGTGGGAATATCCCGAGCTGGTTGGGATGCTGTGTGACGGTGTGGGTGGGGGATTGTGGGAATATCCCGAGCTGGTTGGGATGCTGTGTGACGGTGTGGCTGGGGGATTGTGGGAATATCCCGTGCTGGTTGTGAGGCTGTGTGACAGTTTTGCAGAATGTTGCTCTTGTAGGAAACGGAGTAAAAACTGGGATCTGTCTGTTTTCCTGTACGTCAACCTACAATAATCCTGTGTAATGAAAGCCTAATATGCAAATTTTCCCATTGACTGGGAGTTCGACCGGGGCAGAGCCAGCCAATCGCCCGGCTGGCAGTGGCGGCCGGCTGCCGGGGAAAGGGAGGCTCTGGCTGGCAGCTGGCAGCCGCGAGGGACCCTGCCCGTGCATGAATTCTGTGCCCTGGGCCTCTTGTCTCAATATAAACATTTAATTAAAAACTGCCAATTCCCATAACCACAGTGGGATCCTGATAAACCCATTACATTACAAATTTCCCTCAAACTCCTTCCCGAAGTAACTTCACGGGGCCCATTAAAAGGAAAGGCTGTGAACACGTGCCAGTGAATCACACGTGGGAAGACTTCACTGGGTTCCCACCTCCTGTGTTGGCTGGGACTCTCCAGCACCCACCGCACAGGCGTCCCTGTGTTTGAGACGGTCCCGAGGCGGCCAGAACGGCTTCACGGCGCTTTTCTCCTGTGTGCACGCGCCATAGGCAACCCCAGCCCACGGATCTCCACACAGCGATGCCAGGTCATAGGCACATGCCTTAGAACGGTGCTGGCGAGCCGTGGCTCCGAGCCGAACGCAGCCCCGCCTGCTCGGCGGGTCAAGGGCCTGGAGCACAGCCTTCACGGGCTGTCAGCACCATGCTGGCTGCTCCGAGCCGCAGCGTGCGAGCCGAGTGGCTGCAGCGGGGACTCTCTTGGCCCCAAGGCAGACGGTATTTACTGCCTGGCCTTCGCAGCGAAGCGTGCCGGCCCTGCGCAGCGCACCGGCCGGCGGCCGCGGGGGACGGGTTTCTGCTGCTAACTGCTCTGGATCGATGAGATTTCAGCTCGGGCAGCGCTCCGTGGGGAGGGAGGGGTCTGGGCTCCCCCTGCCCGCCCACGGGAAGCTCAGCTCCGCGGTCAGATGCCACCAGGTCAGGTGGCCCCCCTGCCTGCTTTCTCCGCTCGGGGGAGGGGGTGGCACAGCCGGAAAGAAGCGGGTGAGAAGAGAAAGAGAACAAGAGGACGTTCTCACTCAAAACGCAGTTTCGTTCCAGAAGTCCCGCACACAGAAGGAAACCAATACAAGGGAGGAGAAGACAAACAACAATAAACGGCCCTGGCCAGTGTGGCTCAGTGGATAGAGCGTCGGCCTGCTGACCAAAGCGTCCCGGGTTTGATTCTGGTCAAGGGCATGCGCCTTGGTTGCAGGCTCCTCCCCGGCCTGGGCCCTGGTCGGGGCGTGTGCAGGAGGCAACCCATCCATGTGTTGGCCTCACATCGGTGTTTCTGTCTTTCCCGTTCGCTTCCACTCTCTCTAAAATCAATGGAAACATATCTTGGTTGCCTCCTTCACGCACTCCAGTTGAGGCCGGGGATCGAGCCTGCAACCCAGGTACGTGCCCTTGACTGGAATCGAACCCGGGACCCTCCAGTGGGTGGGCCGATGCTCCGACCACTGAGCCACACCAGCCAGGGCCCAGCTTATTCTCGACTCAAGTAGATGCGCGTCCCTTTCTGTATCTTCAGAATCATGACGCACATCACAGGCATTGAGAGACTCTGCTGCCCCAGCCCCGGGCTCCCGCCTCCTCACCTGTCGGCCTCCGAGCTCCGACCCCCCGGGACCCCCGCAGGTCCGGCGGGGAAGGTGGCTGGTCTGGGCGGTCCCAGCAGCGGAGGCGGGAGGTGAGCAGGTCTCGGCCTGGCTGCCGGGTGGGGTGGGGCTGGGATACGCCAGGGCCCTGGTCGTCGGCCGAGCCGCTGAGTAGCGTCTGGGGGAGGCTCCGGGGGTCCGGCTCTTGTCACCTGCTCGGATGGAATATTGGACGGCACAACCGGAAGGAACCCAGGTCCTGGGGGGGGGGGTTGCTACCCCCCGCCCGCCCCCTGTGTTGGTGGGAGTTGGGCGGTTCCTGCCCAGGCCCCGTGCTCGCCCCGTCCTCACCCCGTGCCGGGCTGGGGCTCTGCCCTCCCTCTCGGCCGCACGGTTTTCTCTGACACCGTGGCCACGTGGCTGTCTACGGCGAGGCGTTCAGAGTGGCTGATTAACACGCCGAGCAGGTCCCGGGAATTAAATCACCGGAGGAAAATTACGTTGGAACATTTCCCTGACATGTCGGCTCTCTGACACCGCCCGGCGCTTCCCGGGCTCTCGGGACATGGGCTCCGGCTGCGCTCGGCAAACCTGTGCCGCTGGCGAGGAAGCCGGGCCGGAGCCGAGTGGTGCGTGGTGCGGGCGCGGCCCTGAGCGTCCGCACGCCCCTGACTGGCCACAGGAAGTGGGCAGGCGGGGGAAGGGACTCCGTGGTGGGCGAGGACTCTCCATGCACTTGGGGAATTGCTCCCATCGGGGCACCCCACGCCCCACCCCTCAACACGAGCGTGCGAGCCTCGGCCGTCCTGGCGCCCGCGTGCGCCCCCGGCGGGTGGACCTGCCGCCTGGGCGTGGGAGGGTGAGGGCAGCCGCGGACATCAGGGCCCTGAGCCGGCGGGTGAGGGGGTGCACCAGGCAGGCAGTGAGGGGGCTGCAGTGATTAGTCCCAGGCACCTGCCTGCCCCTGGGCCGAGGGGCATCCAGGGAACAGCCAGGGCCGTGGGGGGAGACCTGGGGGCAGGGGGTGGGGTGGTCTTGCTGGAATGGGTGGGAGCTTCAGGAACCACCCGCCGCCCGGGACAAGCAGGGATGAGCCCGGTCCCGTGAGGAGGAGGGCGGCCTCCTAGGGGTGCGGCTGGGGCCGAGGGTGCGCACCCCGAGTCGCAGACGCCTGCCCTGCCTGGAGGCCCGCACGCAGCGGCTGTGAAGGTGAGCGGTCCGGGCTGAGCGCGCACTGGCGGGGAACCCTCGTTTGGGCGGAACTGAGGTCCCGGCTGGTGTAACAGCTCCCCGCTGCCCGGGCGCCTGATCGGCTCTGCGGGATCTCCTCCGGGGACGTCGACCGCGGCCACTCCGCCTCAGGCCCGCGGTCCCCACGGCCTCTGATCAAAGGCCCGTCGGCCTCTTGGGGGCGGGCTGAGGGCACAGCGAGAGGCTGCAGTCCCGGCACAGCCCTCCCTGGCCGCCTGCAGCCCCGTCCCTGACCCCTGACCCGGTGCAGAGTCGGGAGCCAGGCTCGATGTGAAATAATCCAATTAAAAGTCTCCCCTCTGAGACACGGTCGCTGTAATCTGTCTCATCTCTAAGTGTAATTATATTAGGCTCCAATTTTGCTCAAATATGCATGCTAATTCCGTTTCCCTTTTCCCCTCTTCTTAACTGAATCTGCACCATTCCCTCCCTGAGCTCGCGGCCGGCCTCTGGCCTCCGCCTGCCTCCAGCTGTGGCTTTGGCAGGCCGAGGGGGCCCTGCTCCCCGTGCGGCCCAGCCCGGCGAGGGGGGCGCTGGCTCGCTCGGCGGGACCTGGCACAGGACGGAGAGCATCTCAGACCGGTGCTGTCCCGGCCCCTGGCCTCGCGCCCCGAGGGGAGCTGGTGGCCCTTCTGCCTCCCCTAACGGGTCGTGGGGACCCCGCCTCCTGTCCGTCCCTCGCCTGGGAGGCCCTGAGCCTCGGGAACGCCCCGTGTCCCTGAGGGTGAGAGATGGGACCTCCAGGCCGGTCCCCCGGTTTCCAGCAGCTCACGTGGCCCTGGTCCCCAGCTCCCACTCACGGCAGCGGACTCGGGGGGGCCTGTGCCGAGGGACCCCTCAGGAGCGGGGCAGTGACCCCAGGAGGATGCAGAAGGTTCCGCGGAGCCTCAGCCTCCCTGGCCACGAAGCCAGCCTCCACGGCGACGGCACCCCGCACCACGGCCCCACGGCAAGCCCTGGTGCGCCGTTCACTCACCGTCAGCTCACACGGGCGGTTCCGGGCGGAGGGGCGTGGGGCCCGTGGGGTCCGTGACGGCGGGCCAGGCGTCTGTGCGTCGAGGCCGGGGGACCCCACCCACGCCCGGAGCTCAGCCGGGGCCTCCACGGAGACCTGGTTCCGAGCTCCTGCTTGGCCCTCAGCACCCGGCCTCCCCCCCAGGCCTCCTTCACGGGCCCGTCCAGGGGAGACTCGGACCGGACACCCCGGGCAGCAGGCCGCACCCATTGGAGAAGGAGGAATTAACCTCCACTCACGGGTGTTCGGACGCGGGCGCCCGTGGGAGGGGCCCAGACGCGGAGCCTCCCCGTCGCCTCCCCGTGTTCTGGGTCAGAACTTGGCGCCAGGTCCTCCGGGTGTGGAGGCAGAGAGTGCCAACGTGTGCTGAGCCCTCGCACCCGCGCCGCGGCTGACTGCGGGAGCTATTGGTAGCTGCAATGGCGCCCTCACCGGCCTGTAATTTCCCCAATAATTAAAAGCGCTTTGTAAATACCGTGGAGGGAAGGCTGGTTAGTTCAATATCGAGGCTAATTGTGCTGTGATTCATTTCGACGGCCGGCGGACATTTGTCAGATGAATGGAACCGTCCTGCAAACGCGTCTGTTACACAGCAGCGCATGCTACCACGTCATCACGCAGGCGGCCGGCGGGAGGCTCACCCCTGGGCCCTCACGGCTGCACCAGCGGCCCGGGCCTCAGGGACGTCCCCTCCTGGGCAGAGGCAGGACCGTCCGCGGGAACGACAGGACCGTCCTGGGGAGGAGGAGGACAGGACCGTCCACGGGGAGGAGTTAGTCCCCCGCGAAGGTGCCCAGCCGGGCCGCAGTCCTGGCACCATGTGGAGAACACGCCCCAAGACCCCACTCACACTGTGACCAGCCCACGTGCTGGGGCTGTAGCTTGTTGCACAAAACACCTGAGAGTGTGCACACCTGTGCTCACTGTGAGTATGCATGCATGGGCACGTCTGCGTTTACTTTGAGTGTGCACACGTGTGCATGCCTGTGCTCACTCTGTGCATGTTTGTGCATGTCTGTACTCACTGTGAGTGCACACACATGTGTATGTTTCTGCTCACTCTGGGTGTGCACACGTGTGCACGCCTGTGCTCACTGTGAGTGTGCATGCGTGTGCATGCCTGTGCTCACTGTGAGTGTGCACGCGTGTGCATGCTTGTGCTCACTGTGAGTGTGCACGTGTGTGCATGCCTGTGCTCACTGTGAGTGTGCACATGTGTTCATGCCTGTGCTCACTGTGAGTGTGAACGTGTGTGCATGCCTGTGTGCACATGTGTTCATGCCTGTGCTCACTGTGAGTGTGAACATGTGTGCATGCCTGTGCTCACTGTGAGTGTGCACGTGTGTGCATGCCTGTGCTCACTGTGAGTGTGCACGTGTGTGCATGTCTGTGCTCACTGTGAGTGTGCACATGTGTTCATGCCTGTGCTCACTGTGAGTGTGAACGTGTGTGCATGCCTGTGTGCACATGTGTTCATGCCTGTGCTCACTGTGAGTGTGAACATGTGTGCATGCCTGTGCTCACTGTGAGTGTGCACATGTGTTCATGCCTTTGCTCACTGTGAGTGTGAACGTGTGTGCATGTCTGTGCTCACTGTGAGTGTGCACGCGTGTGCATGTCTGTGGTCACTGTGAGTGTGCACGCGTGTGCATGCCTGTGCTCCCTGAGCCCCTTGGCCCCAGCGAGGTGGATGGCGGCTCCCCTCCCTGGGACACTCGGTGATGGAAATGTCACCAGCGAAGGCCTCGCCCTCCGATGATTCCTTTTAAAACAATGACGTCACGGGGACAGAAGTGAGCTGTCCGTCTAATGGATGAAACTTCCCCCAAACTTAGACATCAAATGTTTTATTAATGTTTTCTATCATCCTCACAAGTTAAACCAGCCGTGGAAATTACCTTCAACAAAAAGTTGAAAATGTATTCACTTCTTGGAGCCGCCGCACAGCCCTTCCGGGCTAATTTAATCAGAACCGCGTGTGCGCCATGCGCCCTCCGACACAAATATTGAAATCTTTAATTAACGTCAGTCAGGCCTGGAGACGGATTCCCACAAACGCCGCAAGTCGCCGCAAGTCGCCGCTGCCCCCCTCCGCCCTCCCCGGGGCTTCAGGCCGGCCCTCAGGGCCAGGCCACACTGAGGCCCCCCGCGGCCACTCACAGCCGGGTGTGTGTGTGGGGGGGGCTGGACGTCACCTGTCTGTGTCCAGGGGCCTCAGGCTCCCTCCTTCCCCCTCCCCCGCCCCCTCCCTCCTCTCATCAGTCCCTGTTGACTGTCCGCTCAGAGACACCAGCACTGCTGGCCGGGAGCCGGCACACGGAGTGTTCGCACTTTAACGAAGTGACAGCCTCCCCTGGGAGCGATCGGGGCCCATCTGTCGCCGCAGCAGCGAGGCCACACTCAGAGTGAGCACAGGCATGCACACACATGCACAGAGTGAGGCCGCAGCACCCAGTGAGGCCGCAGCACAGAGTGAGGCTGCAGCACAGAGTGAGGCCTCAGCACACAGTGAGGCTGCAGCACACAGTGAGGCCGCAGCACCCAGTGAGGCCGCAGCACAGAGTGAGGCCACACTCAGAGTGAGCACAGGCGTGCACACACATGCACAGAGTGAGGCCGCAGCACCCAGTGAGGCCGCAGCACAGAGTGAGGCTGCAGCACAGAGTGAGGCCTCAGCACACAGTGAGGCTGCAGCACACAGTGAGGCCGCAGCACCCAGTGAGGCCGCAGCACAGAGTGAGGCCACACTCAGAGTGAGCACAGGCGTGCACACACATGCACAGAGTGAGGCCACAGCACAGAGTGAGGCCGCAGCACACAGTGAGGCCGCAGCACAGAGTGAGGCCACAGCACACAGTGAGGCCGCAGCACCCAGTGAGGCCGCAGCACACAGTGAGGCCGCAGCACCCAGTGAGGCCACAGCACACAGTGAGGCCGCAGCACAGAGTGAGGCTGCAGCACCCAGTGAGGCGGACTCTGTGTGACCTCGCCCCCAGGGTCCTACCCGGTCTGGCGGGTGGGCTTCCCCAGGAGGGGCCTGGGCCCAGGCTCGGGTGTGGCTGTGGGAACGGGGTGCAGAGCCCCCGCCGGCCTCGTGCCCCCCTCGATGAGCTCTTAGGTGGAACCGCCTGGTGGGCAGCCAGGACCCGTGGGCGGAGCCGGGGCCGACATCACCCCGCTGGTGTCCGGTTCCTTCTGGCGATGAGGTGGGGGCGGGGCTCACACTCCCCACCCAGCTGGGCGCCCCACACCGGCGCAGAGAGTTACTGTTGCAGACGGCGAGGGGGGCGGGGCCCTCGGTGGCTCCGTGGGCAGCTCCCAGGGGGGAAGCACAGCTCTGCCTCGTGTCCCTCGTCCCCGCAGACGCCCCTGAGCACGTGGAGGCCCCGGCCTTACTGCTGCGCCGAGGCCCCGAGGGGGGAGGAGGGGCCGCTCTATGGGACACGGGGGGCGGGGGTCATCCTTCTCGTGGCCCCACTGCCCATCACAACAGGCCACGGAGGGAGGGCCTGGTGCCTGCTGTCCACCCCGCCGTGCACCCCGCCGTGCACCCTGCCCGCCTCGTCCCTCCCTCTCCAGCCCCTCACGTCTGCACTGTCTGCCTGGGGTGCGCTGTGGGCAGCCCCCCCCCCCCCCCAGGCCCGTCCAGATGGGAGCCTGTGCGGCCGCCATCCATCACACTTGGACTGCGGCCCGGGCGGTGCTGCGTCCACTCTGGGGGCCCGGCCGCAGCCCCTGCAGGGCCGTGATGGATGGCGAGGCAAGCGCTGTCCGAGCCGGTGATGGATGCGCCCGGGCCTTCCTGGCAAACGCGGCTGTTTATCGGTGCTTAGACCCAGCCCAGCGATCGCGTTCTGGCAGCTGTTCATTACCGTGGGGGCGGGGGGGGGGAGGGCTCTCTCCAGGGGCCGGTCTGTGCTTCTCCCCATGAAGAGGCTTGTCCCAACGCCAACCTCCCAGGGTCAGAGGGCTCCCCTCCCGTAGGACGAGTCCCTCCCAGGGCAGCGACGGTGGCAGGACCCGCCTGCTTCGGACCCGCCTGTCCCTGACCCGCCTGCTCCGACCCGCCTGTCCCTGACCCGCCTGCTCCGGACCCGCGAGTCCCCTGGGAGAGCCATCGAGGCTGACCCTGCAGGCGGCTCCCCGACAAGAGGGAAAGTCCGAGCCGCCCTGCGCAGGCTGCCGCAGCGGGGTGAGGGGCCGGGAAGGCTGATGCCCGGGACACCCCAGGGGGCTGCTCGTCCTCAGGGTCTGGGGGCCTCGGGCGACTTGGGCGGCGACAAAACCGCCAGACGCGCTGCGCCTGCTTAGCGTGAGCTTCCGGTGGGTCCGGCCCCAGGCCCGGAGGCTGGTCTGTCCGGGATCGTCGTCGCCCTCCCGTTAGCCACGGAGGCGCCCAGCGCGGGGCGGTGGGGCGCGGCCCAGGTTAGGCTCCAGCACTCGGCACGCGGAGTGTCCGGCCACTCGGGGCCTGTGTCCCCTCAATGAAGCGATAGGTCTGAGGTCTGAGGTCTGAGGCCGGGCACTGGGAGGGAGGGCTGAGGGTCACAGGTCAGAGCAGACTTCTTTATAAAATGTTTCCATTCATTTCAGAGAGGAAGGGAGAGGGAGAGAGAAACATCAATGATGAGAGAGAATCATGGATCGGCTGCTCCTGCACGCCCCTCCCTGGGGATCGAGCCCGCAGCCCGGGCCTGTGCCCTGACCAGGGATCGAACCCTGACCTCCTGGTTCACAGGCTGATGCTCAGCCCCTGAGCCACGCCAGCCGGGGTAGAGCCGGTTTGAGGACAGAGCCCGAGGTCGCTGGTGGGCCCACCCCCGCCCAGCGCTCAGTCGCGTCTGCGTTCCGGGGCAGGGGTCCTCGTCGGAGTTGTTATAAATCGCCTGCTTCCTCACAAGATGATTCCTTCTCGGAACCGCATCTTCAGGAGGAGCAGGCGCCTGCGCATCGCCCAGCCGCCCGGGGAGCGTGGCCACGTGATGTGCGGAAATCTGGGCTCACAAAGGGGTGCGCTCCGGGGACATTGCTCACCGCGAAGGGGAAAGGACCTCTGTGACCGAGAAGACGCACGCGCACGGGCTTCTCCAAGTGGCACTGGCCAGCACGCGGGGGTGCATTTAAAATGCACGTGTTCTGGGGGCGGGAGAGCTTTGGGGGGGCGGGGTGGGCGGCAGGGAGCCGAGAGCTCGGTGATCTGTCAGGGAGGCCCGATCGATCCGAAAGGAACGGGATTGCTTGGCAGGAGAGCCTCCAGGGCACAGGCAGCAATGCAGACAGGCCGGCGTGGATGAGCGTCGACCTATGACCCAGGAGGTCAGGGTTCGATTCCCGGTCAGGGCACAGGCCCGGGCTGTGGGCTCGATCCCCAGGGAGGGGCGTGCAGGAGGCAGCCGATCCCTGGTTCTCTCTCATCACTGATGTTTCTATCTCTCCCTCTCCCTTCCTCTCTGAAATCAATAAAAACATTTAAGAGAGAGAGAGATAGCGAGAAAGAGAGAGAGAGAGAGAGAGAGAGAGAGAGAGAGAGAGAGAAGGGAAGGGAACGCGGGGGGAGGCACTGAACGGTGTCAGGAAGCCTCCTGAGAGGGCGGCTTTGAGACAAAGACTTGACCAGTCTGTGGCTGCGCTCATTACCCCAGAACATGAGAGGAGCGACTCCCTGTGAGGTGCTGCTCCTTCCGGGAGCGACTCCTTCCTTGTGAGCATCAGGGCAGGAGCTTCCGGAAATGACTGCGCCAGTCTCTACGGACACTGAACGTTTCCCGAGAACTGCCCCCGATGCGATGAATTACTCACGGTCAGAAGAGAGCCGAGTGCCGAAGCACGGGGCCTCCCGCTCTGCGCTCTGTGGGACCTGCCCGAGCCCTGGGAGCCGTGCCCCGCGGCCGCGCGTGCACGTCTTCCTCCATCGGTCGCCTGTGAACCGCGCCTGAGTCCGTCTTTTCTGTCGATGTACGGCCGTTGTTTGTTTATTCTGAGTGCTAATCTGGTTTCTGTTTTATGTTTCTCCTGCGTGGAACCTGCCATCCCACCTCATTCCTGCAGAGCCGCAGTGTCTTCATGGCCGTGGGTTTAAAGTCGGGTGTAGGGACCCCGCCTCCTCCACGGTTACAGGAACACCTCCTCTCATTATCTCCCGCCCGCGCCCACGTCCGCTCCTGTCCCCGCGGGCTGACGTGGGCGTCGCTTCATCCGTCTCACAGTGGCCGCAGGTGGCCTCCTCCGTGGCTGCGGAGACCGCCGCTCCGAGAACCTTTATTCCCAAACCACGTGGACTGGGTCGTGGGAAGCGCAAGTGGAGAGAGCCCCCCTGAGCGTCCTAGGGGCTCCTGCAGCAGAGCCGGGCGCGGGGCTGGGCTGCCCCTGCGCCTCCAGCACAGGGTGCCACCTGCGCCAGCTCGGGGGGGGCGGGGGGGCAGGGTGCCCGGCCTGTGAGGGAGCCGGCTCCCGGCGTGGCCGAGCTGGGTGCGCAGCTGTGCCCCGGCACCCTGTCTCTGCGCCAGCTTCCCAGCCCGGAATGTTCGGATGCCCCGTCTTTCACAGCCCCGGGCGGTCCCTGGCCTTGGTCTTGTGTCAGGATGGGGACACGGCCATCTCTGAGGGTGTCCATCAGCCCAGCATCTGCCTTTGTGGAGGCAGCACTGGGCTCCGTTGCCCGCGACCTCCAGGCTCCGTGCTCCGCGGACACGCCCGGCTGGGACCAGCAGCCGAGCAGACGGTGAGCGAGGCCCTGCCAGGCCGCGGAGGAGGCACCTGACGCCCACGCCCTCTCCTGCTTCCACCCGCCCACCCCTCCCCCGGAGCGGCTCCTGCCCTGGGCCCCGTGGACGTGGACGTGGACGTGGATGGGGGGTGGTCAGCATGCCCCCTCCTCCACGGCAGACCCGGCCCAGCCGCCTGCAGATGCTCTGGGCACCCCCGTCCCTCCCGCCCGCCCCCCGCCCGACAGGCGCTGTCTGCAGCGGCCGACACCGGGGGACGGCGGTAATTCCTCTCTCCAAGCGGCTCACCTCCTGATCGATTTCTCAGCCGCTCCGGCTTCCCCCAAATTGAAAAGGGTTTTACACAATTGACAGGGGATAAAACAGGCCTCTCCGAGCGATGTTTCTTCTCGAGGGAAAGGTGCCTCCATCCCCGCACCCCGCTGGCTCGCCGCAGGGAGGGGCACCCGGGCCCAAATCCACGTTCTCGGAGCCGCCCCGGTCCCTGCAGGGAGCTGGGGGCCGGCTGCAGCCTGGCCTTCCCCGGGGTGAGCGTGGGAGTGCGGTGGCCTCGCCTTTTATTTTAGTTTTTAAAATATATTTTTATTGATTTCAGAAAGAAAGAGAGAGGGAGAGAGAGGTAGGAACATCTATGATGGGAGAGAATCACGGATCGGCTGCCTCCTGCACGCCCCACACTGGGGATGGAGCCCACAACCCGGGCCTGTGCCCTGCCCGGGAACGGAACCGTGACCTCCTGGTTCCTGGGTCGATGCTCAACCACAGAGCCGCGCCGGCCGGGCAAGGTGGCCTCAAAACGCACTCCAGCCCTCGGGTGAGCCCATCTTCTTGGGGTTCGGCTGGACCCCAGCGCCTGTTTCCAGCAAGGGCGAGGAGTCCGACGCGTCTCCAGGACGCGGGGAATTCTCCGTCCCTCCCCAGGCAGCGGGGGGCTGGGGTGTCAGTCAGGGGGCAGACATGTCGGGAGCCTTTATCCCCAAAGTCCCCAGCACGTTTCACAAACGGGGCTCCCAGGCCAGGCCGTCTGCCCGAGGTCACAGCCCGGGACGCGGATGAGCCATGGCGGGCACCCCCCCGGATTGCCTGATGCAGATGCCTCATCCTCTCGGCCACAGACAGGACTTCCCGAAGCCGCCAGCCGGGAGGCCAGCCCACAGCGCGTCCTCCCGAACATCAGAGCCCCTTCCAGATAGGATCTGCCTGCGCTCTCGGCCGGGGCCGCGGACTCCTGATTAGATCCGTTATAATCCTGCCCTATCTGCCCGTCTCGGTAATTAGCCTCCCCGGCCGCCGGTATCTGCCGCAGACGCCGGATCTGCCCGGTAATGACTGGGGGGGAGGAGGCCACCCTAATCTCGGAGCCGCCAGATGGAGACGCGCCCGTTCCTGGGATTAGAGGCGCGCTCTGACCTTGGGCGGGAGTCCGCGTTCGATTGGAGACATCGTTGTCCTTCAAAGAAAATGGCCTGGAACAGTATCAAGGCCCACAGGACGCGGGCGAGGGCGG